>NW_027315768.1:38393764-38516264 GCF_026437365.1 Eucyclogobius newberryi
CTGGGGCCCCTGTGGGAGGAAGGAGAGTGAGGCTAACGCTTTTAACCTGCTTTATCCTGCTGGGGCCCCTGTGGGAGGAAGGAGAGTGAGGCTAACGCTTTTAACCTGCTTTATCCTGCTGGGGCCCCTGTGGGAGGAAGGGGAGTGAGGCTAACGCTTTTAACCTGCTTTATCCTGCTGGGGCCCCTGTGGGAGGAAGGAGAGTGAGGCTAACGCTTTTAACCTGCTTTATCCTGCTGGGGCCCCTGTGGGAGGAAGGGGAGTGAGGCTAACGCTTTTAACCTGCTTTATCCTGCTGGGGCCCCTGTGGGAGGAAGGGGAGTGAGGCTAACGCTTTTAACCTGCTTTATCCTGCTGGGGCCCCTGTGGGAGGAAGGGGAGTGAGGCTAACGCTTTTAACCTGCTTTATCCTGCTGGGGCCCCTGTGGGAGGAAGGGGAGTGAGGCTAACGCTTTTAACCTGCTTTATCCTGCTGGGGCCCCTGTGGGAGGAAGGGGAGTGAGGCTAACGCTTTTAACCTGCTTTATCCTGCTGGGGCCCCTGTGGGAGGAAGGGAGTGAGGCTAACGCTTTTAACCTGCTTTATCCTGCTGGGGCCCCTGTGGGAGGAAGGAGACTGAGGCTAACGCTTTTAACCTGCTTTATCCTGCTGGGGCCCCTGTGGGAGGAAGGAGAGTGAGGCTAACGCTTTTAACCTGCTTTATCCTGCTGGGGCCCCTGTGGGAGGAAGGAGAGTGAGGCTAACGCTTTTAACCTGCTTTATCCTGCTGGGGCCCCTGTGGGAGGAAGGAGAGTGAGGCTAACGCTTTTAACCTGCTTTATCCTGCTGGGGCCCCTGTGGGAGGAAGGGGAGTGAGGCTAACGCTTTTAACCTGCTTTATCCTGCTGGGGCCCCTGTGGGAGGAAGGGGAGTGAGGCTAACGCTTTTAACCTGCTTTATCCTGCTGGGGCCCCTGTGGGAGGAAGGAGAGTGAGGCTAACGCTTTTAACCTGCTTTATCCTGCTGGGGCCCCTGTGGGAGGAAGGAGAGTGAGGCTAACGCTTTTAACCTGCTTTATCCTGCTGGGGCCCCTGTGGGAGGAAGGGGAGTGAGGCTAACGCTTTTAACCTGCTTTATCCTGCTGGGGCCCCTGTGGGAGGAAGGGGAGTGAGGCTAACGCTTTTAACCTGCTTTATCCTGCTGGGGCCCCTGTGGGAGGAAGGGGAGTGAGGCTAACGCTTTTAACCTGCTTTATCCTGCTGGGGCCCCTGTGGGAGGAAGGGGAGTGAGGCTAACGCTTTTAACCTGCTTTATCCTGCTGGGGCCCCTGTGGGAGGAAGGAGAGTGAGGCTAACGCTTTTAACCTGCTTTATCCTGCTGGGGCCCCTGTGGGAGGAAGGAGAGTGAGGCTAACGCTTTTAACCTGCTTTATCCTGCTGGGGCCCCTGTGGGAGGAAGGAGAGTGAGGCTAACGCTTTTAACCTGCTTTATCCTGCTGGGGCCCCTGTGGGAGGAAGGAGACTGAGGCTAACGCTTTTAACCTGCTTTATCCTGCTGGGGCCCCTGTGGGAGGAAGGAGACTGAGGCTAACGCTTTTAACCTGCTTTATCCTGCTGGGGCCCCTGTGGGAGGAAGGAGAGTGAGGCTAACGCTTTTAACCTGCTTTATCCTGCTGGGGCCCCTGTGGGAGGAAGGAGAGTGAGGCTAACGCTTTTAACCTGCTTTATCCTGCTGGGGCCCCTGTGGGAGGAAGGGGAGTGAGGCTAACGCTTTTAACCTGCTTTATCCTGCTGGGGCCCCTGTGGGAGGAAGGGGAGTGAGGCTAACGCTTTTAACCTGCTTTATCCTGCTGGGGCCCCTGTGGGAGGAAGGAGAGTGAGGCTAACGCTTTTAACCTGCTTTATCCTGCTGGGGCCCCTGTGGGAGGAAGGAGACTGAGGCTAACGCTTTTAACCTGCTTTATCCTGCTGGGGCCCCTGTGGGAGGAAGGAGAGTGAGGCTAACGCTTTTAACCTGCTTTATCCTGCTGGGGCCCCTGTGGGAGGAAGGAGAGTGAGGCTAACGCTTTTAACCTGCTTTATCCTGCTGGGGCCCCTGTGGGAGGAAGGAGAGTGAGGCTAACGCTTTTAACCTGCTTTATCCTGCTGGGGCCCCTGTGGGAGGAAGGAGAGTGAGGCTAACGCTTTTAACCTGCTTTATCCTGCTGGGGCCCCTGTGGGAGGAAGGGGAGTGAGGCTAACGCTTTTAACCTGCTTTATCCTGCTGGGGCCCCTGTGGGAGGAAGGGGAGTGAGGCTAACGCTTTTAACCTGCTTTATCCTGCTGGGGCCCCTGTGGGAGGAAGGAGAGTGAGGCTAACGCTTTTAACCTGCTTTATCCTGCTGGGGCCCCTGTGGGAGGAAGGGGAGTGAGGCTAACACTTTTACCCTGCTTTATCCTGCTGGGGCCCCTGTGGGAGGAAGGAGACTGAGGCTAACGCTTTTAACCTGCTTTATCCTGCTGGGGCCCCTGTGGGAGGAAGGAGACTGAGGCTAACGCTTTTAACCTGCTTTATCCTGCTGGGGCCCCTGTGGGAGGAAGGAGAGTGAGGCTAACGCTTTTAACCTGCTTTATCCTGCTGGGGCCCCTGTGGGAGGAAGGAGAGTGAGGCTAACGCTTTTAACCTGCTTTATCCTGCTGGGGCCCCTGTGGGAGGAAGGAGAGTGAGGCTAATGCTTTTAACCTGCTTTATCCTGCTGGGGCCCCTGTGGGAGGAAGGCCCCTGTGGGAGGAAGGGGAGTGAGGCTAACGCCTGGATCTGATCTGACATGTTCCATATATGGACTGAGCTCTGATCGGCCCCGCCCGAAGGGGAGGGGCCTGTCCCCTGCAGAATGCTGTCCTAACCCTTGAGCAGCGCACTTACCCAGCATCTCTGTGATCTTCACCATGCTCGGGACCTCGGCAGGTTCTCCGGAGCCGCCGGCGTTACAGGCCATGACCCTGAACTTGAACTCTTGACCTTGGGGCATGTTGGTGAGCGTGTACTCGCAGATGAGCGACGGCGTCGTGTTGCACTTGGCCCAGGCCAAGCTTCCCGCCCTCTGCATCTCGATGAGGTAACCGTCCAGGCGGGCGTCGCCCTCGTCGTCCGGAGGGTTCCAGGCCAGAGACACGGACGAGCTGGTGGTGTCTGTGATGCGAGGGTTCTGAGGGCAGCCGGGCGGGTCTGAGGGGGTCAAAGGTCACCATGTGTTATTAGGGTTTCAGAGCGCATTTGTAGAGCCTGTGTCATGACCCTGACACCTTAGATGCCCCGCCCCGTGTCATGACCCTGACACCTTAGATGCCCCGCCCCGTGTCATGACCCTGACACCTTAGATGCCCCGCCCCGTGTCATGTCATGACCCTGACACCTTAGATGCCCCGCCCCGTGTCATGACCCTGACACCTTAGATGCCCCGCCCCGTGTCATGACCCTGACACCTTAGATGCCCCGCCCCGTGTCATGTCATGACCCTGACACCTTAGATGCCCCGCCCCGTGTCATGACCCTGACACCTTAGATGCCCCGCCCCGTGTCATGACCCTGACACCTTAGATGCCCCGCCCCGTGTCATGACCCTGACACCTTAGATGCCCCGCCCCGTGTCATGACCCTGACACCTTAGATGCCCCGCCCCGTGTCATGACCCTGACACCTTAGATGCCCCGCCCCGTGTCATGACCCTGACACCTTAGATGCCCCGCCCCGTGTCATGACCCTGACACCTTAGATGCCCCGCCCCGTGTCATGACCCTGACACCTTAGATGCCTCGCCCCGTGTCATGACCCTGACACCTTAGATGCCCCGCCCCGTGTCATGACCCTGACACCTTAGATGCCCCGCCCCGTGTCATGACCCTGACACCTTAGATGCCCCGCCCCGTGTCATGACCCTGACACCTTAGATGCCCCGCCCCGTGTCATGACCCTGACACCTTAGATGCCCCGCCCCGTGTCATGACCCTGACACCTTAGATGCCCCGCCCCGTGTCATAACCCTGACACCTTAGATGCCCCGCCCCGTGTCATGTCATGACCCTGACACCTTAGATGCCCCGCCCCGTGTAATGACCCTGACACCTTAGATGCCCCGCCCCGTGTCATGACCCTGACACCTTAGATGCCCCGCCCCGTGTCATGACCCTGACACCTTAGATGCCCCGCCCCATGTCATGACCCTGACACCTTAGATGCCCCGCCCCGTGTCATGACCCTGACACCTTAGATGCCCCGCCCCGTGTCATGACCCTGACACCTTAGATGCCCCGCCCCGTGTCATGTCATGACCCTGACACCTTAGATGCCCCGCCCCGTGTAATGACCCTGACACCTTAGATGCCCCGCCCCGTGTCATGACCCTGACACCTTAGATGCCCCGCCCCGTGTCATGACCCTGACACCTTAGATGCCCCGCCCCGTGTAATGACCCTGACACCTTAGATGCCCCGCCCCGTGTCATGACCCTGACACCTTAGATGCCCCGCCCCGTGTCATGACCCTGACACCTTAGATGCCCCGCCCCGTGTCATGACCCTGACACCTTAGATGCCCAGCCCCGTGTCATGACCCTGACACCTTAGATGCCCCGCCCCATGTCATGACCCTGACACCTTAGATGCCCCGCCCCGTGTCATGACCCTGACACCTTAGATGCCCCGCCCCGTGTCATGTCATGACCCTGACACCTTAGATGCCCCGCCCCGTGTAATGACCCTGACACCTTAGATGCCCCGCCCCGTGTCATGACCCTGACACCTTAGATGCCCCGCCCCGTGTCATGACCCTGACACCTTAGATGCCCCGCCCCGTGTCATGACCCTGACACCTTAGATGCCCCGCCCCGTGTCATGACCCTGACACCTTAGATGCCCCGCCCCGTGTAATGACCCTGACACCTTAGATGCCCCGCCCCGTGTCATGACCCTGACACCTTAGATGCCCCGCCCCATGTCATGACCCTGACACCTTAGATGCCCCGCCCCGTGTCATGACCCTGACACCTTAGATGCCCCGCCCCGTGTCATGACCCTGACACCTTAGATGCCCCGCCCCGTGTAATGACCCTGACACCTTAGATGCCCCGCCCCGTGTCATGACCCTGACACCTTAGATGCCCCGCCCCGTGTCATGACCCTGACACCTTAGATGCCCCGCCCCGTGTCATGTCATGACCCTGACACCTTAGATGCCCCGCCCCGTGTAATGACCCTGACACCTTAGATGCCCCGCCCCGTGTCATGACCCTGACACCTTAGATGCCCCGCCCCGTGTCATGACCCTGACACCTTAGATGCCCCGCCCCGTGTCATGACCCTGACACCTTAGATGCCCCGCCCCGTGTCATGACCCTGACACCTTAGATGCCCCGCCCCGTGTCATGACCCTGACACCTTAGATGCCCCGCCCCGTGTCATGACCCTGACACCTTAGATGCCCCGCCCCGTGTCATGACCCTGACACCTTAGATGCCCCGCCCCGTGTCATGAGCTCTAAGGACAGGGGACGCGGGCGGGTCTAAGGACAGGGTGAATGTGAGCGCCCTTCCCCTGGAGTGGGACTCACCGATGGGGTCGGTGGCCACGCCCGGCTTGGATGGGAGGCTGGGTTTGCTGCTGCCGCGGGCGTTGATGGCGGTGACCCGGTGCTCGTACTCCAGGCCCTCGGTGAGCTCGGTGGAGCGGTAGCGCGTCATGGTGATGGGGTTTTTGTTGGCGCGCACCCATCGATCGGAGCGCACTTCCTTCCTCTCGATGACGTATCCGGATACTTCCAAACCGCCGTCCTGCTCGGGTGCGTCCCAGGCCACCGTCATGCCGTCCCGGGACACGTCGAAGATAATGGGACGACCGGGCGGTCCAGGGACGTCTGGGACAGCGAGAGAGAGCGAGAGGCGGAGCTTCAGTGTTTTATTAAGATTCACATTGGAGGCCCACGTCATGTGCAGAGCTGTGCAGAGCTGTGCAGAACTGTGCAGAGCTGTGCAGAGCTGTGCAGAGCTGTGCAGAACTGTGCAGAGCTGTGCAGAGCTGTGTAGAGCTGTGCAGAACTGTGCAGAGCTGTGCAGAGCTGTGCAGAGCTGCGCAGAACTGTGCAGAGCTGCTGTGCAGAACTGTGCAGCGCTGTGCAGAGCTGTGCAGAGCACGTGTTCATATAATACAACGAGAAAGACAAAGAAAAGGCCCACATGACTGTAATAAAGGGAAGGTTGCCATGGTGACGTGACTCACCGTTGAGGCTGCGGCAGGTGACCACCTCAGACGACAGGTACTCGCCGCTGCCGTAGCGGTTGTTGGCGGCGGCTCTGAACACGTACTCGTCGCCCTCGATCAGGTTTGTGAAGCGGAAAGTGGGTCGGCTGACGGAGTCGCAGACGGGGACCCAGCCGGGTCTGTGCGCGTCCCTCTGCTCCACCATGTACCCGCTGACAGGTGCGCCCCCGTCTCTGAGCGGAGGGGCCCAGCTCAGAACCACCGACGTGGCGTCCACCTCGTCGAAGCGCATGGGGCCCTCAGGTGGGTCCGGCTTAGCTGTGGTCAAAGAGGGAACGTTTAGACCTAAGCCCGGTCAGGACCTTCTCCAGACCTAAGCCCGGTCAGGACCTGGTCAGGACCCGGTCAGGACCTGGTCAGGACCTTCTCCAGACCTAAGCCCGGTCAGGACCCGGTCAGGACCCGGTCAGGACCCGGTTTGTTTGTGAGCTGTACTCACAGAGCACGATGAGCTTGATCTTCTCGCTCACGGTGCCCACGGCGTTCTTCAGCTCCAGCGTGTATTCGCCTGAGTCGTCGATGGTGGTGTCTGACATGGTGAGGCTGGAGCTCTTTCCTGTGCTCTTCACTTTCACGCGTTCTGTGATTTTGAGGCGTTTATCGGCGAAGTACCAGGCGCAGGCCGGAGGAGGACGTCCTACGATCGGCAGCTCCAGCTCCAGAGTCTTTCCGGCCAAAACGTTGACCACTTTCTGTGGCAGACTTGACAGGTCCACGGCCGGCATCACTGAAGGAAACCAAGACATTAGTCCTGCTTTAGTCCTGCTTTAGACCTGCTTTAGTCCTGCTTTAGTCCTGCTTTAGACCTGCTTTAGTCCTGCTTTAGACCTGCTTTAGACCTGCTTTAGTCCTGCTTTAGACCTGCTTTAGTCCTGCTTTAGACCTGCTTTAGACCTGCTTTAGTCCTGCTTTAGTCCTGCTTTAGACCTGCTTTAGTCCTGCTTTAGTCCTGCTTTAGTCCTGCTTTAGTCCTGCTTTAGACCTGCTTTAGTCCTGCTTTAGACCTGCTTTAGTCCTGCTTTAGTCCTGCTTTAGACCTGCTTTAGTCCTGCTTTAGTCCTGCTTTAGTCCTGCTTTAGTCCTGCTTTAGTCCTGCTTTAGACCTGCTTTAGTGCTGCTTTAGTGCTGCTTTAGTGCTGCTTTAGTGCTGCTTTAGTGCTGCTTTAGACCTGCTTTAGTCCTGCTTTAGTGCTGCTTTAGTCCTGCTTTAGTCCTGCTTTAGACCTGCTTTAGTGCTGCTTTAGTGCTGCTTTAGTGCTGCTTTAGTGCTGCTTTAGTGCTGCTTTAGACCTGCTTTAGTCCTGCTTTAGACCTGCTTTAGTCCTGTTTTAGTCCTGCTTTAGTCCTGCTTTAGTGCTGCTTTAGACCTGCTTTAGTCCTGCTTTAGTGCTGCTTTAGTGCTGCTTTAGTGCTGCTTTAGTCCTGCTTTAGTCCTGCTTTGACCTGATTTAGTCCTGCTTTAGTGCTGCTTTAGACCTGCTTTAGTCCTGCTTTAGTGCTGCTTTAGTCCTGCTTTAGTGCTGCTTTAGTCCTGCTTTAGTCCTGCTTTAGTCCTGCTTTAGTCCTGTTTTAGACCTGCTTTAGTCCTGCTTTAGTGCTGCTTTAGTGCTGCTTTAGTCCTGCTTTAGTCCTGCTTTAGTCCTGCTTTAGTCCTGCTTTAGACCTGCTTTAGTCCTGCTTTAGTGCTGCTTTAGTGCTGCTTTAGTCCTGCTTTAGTCCTGCTTTAGTCCTGCTTTAGTCCTGCTTTAGACCTGCTTTAGTCCTGCTTTAGTCCTGCTTTAGTCCTGCTTTAGTCCTGCTTTAGTCCTGCTTTAGTCTTGCTTTAGTCTTGCTTTAGTCCTGCTTTAGACCTGCTTTAGTCCTGCTTTAGTCCTGCTTTAGTCTTGCTTTAGTCCTGCTTTAGACCTGCTTTAGTCCTGCTTTAGTCCTGCTTTAGTCTTGCTTTAGTCTTGCTTTAGTCCTGGTTTAGTCCTACTTTAGTCCTGCTTTAGTCCTGCTTTAGTCCTGCTTTAGTCCTGCTTTAGACCTGCTTTAGTGCTGCTTTAGTCCTGCTTTAGTCCTGCTTTAGACCTGCTTTAGTGCTGCTTTAGTGCTGCTTTAGTGCTGCTTTAGTGCTGCTTTAGTGCTGCTTTAGACCTGCTTTAGTCCTGCTTTAGACCTGCTTTAGTCCTGCTTTAGACCTGCTTTAGTGCTGCTTTAGTGCTGCTTTAGACCTGCTTTAGTCCTGCTTTAGTCCTGCTTTGACCTGATTTAGTCCTGCTTTAGTGCTGCTTTAGACCTGCTTTAGTCCTGCTTTAGTGCTGCTTTAGTCCTGCTTTAGTGCTGCTTTAGTCCTGCTTTAGTCCTGCTTTAGTCCTGTTTTAGTCCTGCTTTAGTCCTGCTTTAGTGCTGCTTTAGACCTGCTTTAGTCCTGCTTTAGTGCTGCTTTAGTGCTGCTTTAGTCCTGCTTTAGTCCTGCTTTAGTCCTGCTTTAGTCCTGCTTTAGTGCTGCTTTAGTCCTGCTTTAGTCCTGCTTTAGACCTGCTTTAGTCCTGCTTTAGTGCTGCTTTAGTCCTGCTTTAGTCCTGCTTTAGACCTGCTTTAGTGCTGCTTTAGTGCTGCTTTAGTGCTGCTTTAGTGCTGCTTTAGACCTGCTTTAGTCCTGCTTTAGACCTGCTTTAGTCCTGCTTTAGACCTGCTTTAGTGCTGCTTTAGTCCTGCTTTAGTCCTGCTTTAGTCCTGCTTTAGTCCTGTTTTAGTCCTGTTTTAGTCCTGCTTTAGTCCTGCTTTAGTCCTGCTTTAGTCTTGCTTTAGTCCTGCTTTAGACCTGGTTTAGTCCTACTTTAGTCCTGCTTTAGTCCTGCTTTAGTCCTGCTTTAGTCCTGCTTTAGTCCTGCTTTAGACCTGCTTTAGTGCTGCTTTAGTGCTGCTTTAGTGCTGCTTTAGTGCTGCTTTAGTGCTGCTTTAGTGCTGCTTTAGACCTGCTTTAGTCCTGCTTTAGTGCTGCTTTAGTGCTGCTTTAGTGCTGCTTTAGTGCTGCTTTAGACCTGCTTTAGTCCTGCTTTAGTGCTGCTTTAGTCCTGCTTTAGTCCTGCTTTAGTCCTGCTTTAGTCCTGCTTTAGTCCTGTTTTAGTCCTGCTTTAGTGCTGCTTTAGTGCTGTTTTAGTCACCTCTCTGCTCCTGCACGATCACCCCCGTCACCAGCTCTCGGGCTTCACTGGCTCCTCTGCTGTTGATGGCTCGGATCCTGAACAGATACTGCTCCTTCTCGTTGAGTTTCTCCACCGTGTGTTCCAGGTCCGTGAGCTTCAGCGTCGCCACCTTCATCCACTTGTCCGTCCCGAACAAACAGGCCTCGATCAGGTAACCATGGAGACGACTGCCCCCATCGTGCTCCGGCTTCTCCCAGCCCAGGCTCACCGTGGTCTTTGTCACGTCTGTCACCTGCAGGACATGTTCTGTTAGACCTGGTTTAGTCCTGGTTTAGACCTGGTTTAGTCCTGGTTTAGACCTGGTTTAGTCCTGGTTTAGACCTGGTTTAGACCTGGTTTAGACCTGGTTTAGTCCTGGTTTAGTCCTGGTTTAGTCCTGGTTTAGACCTGGTTTAGACCTGGTTTAGACCTGGTTTAGACATGGTTTAGTCCTGGTTTGGACCTGGTTTAGACCTGGTTTAGACCTGGTTTAGTCCTGGTTTAGTCCTGGTTTAGTCCTGGTTTAGACCTGGTTTAGTCCTGGTTTAGACCTGGTTTAGTCCTGGTTTAGACCTGGTTTAGACCTGGTTTAGTCCTGGTTTAGTCCTGGTTTAGTCCTGGTTTAGACCTGGTTTAGACCTGGTTTAGACCTGGTTTAGACCTGGTTTAGACCTAGTTTAGACCTGGTTTAGACCTGGTTTAGACCTGGTTTAGGCCTGGTTTAGACCTGGTTTAGACCTGGTTTAGTCCTGGTTTAGTCCTGGTTTAGTCCTGGTTTAGTCCTGGTTTAGACCTGGTTTAGACCTGGTTTAGACCTGGTTTAGACCTAGTTTAGACCTGGTTTAGACCTGGTTTAGACCTGGTTTAGACCTGGTTTAGACCTGGTTTAGACCTGGTTTAGTCCTGGTTTAGTCCTGGTTTAGACCTGGTTTAGACCTGGTTTAGACCTGGTTTAGACCTGGTTTAGACCTGGTTTAGACCTAGTTTAGACCTGGTTTAGACCTGGTTTAGACCTGGTTTAGACCCGTCTCACACACTAGCTTTAGCCACGCCCCTCACACACTAGCTTTAGCCACGCCCCTCACACACTAGCTTCAGCCACGCCCCTCACACACTAGCTTCAGCCACGCCCCTCACACACTAGCTTCAGCCACGCCCCTCACACACTAGCTTCAGCCACGCCCCTCACACACTAGCTTCAGCCACGCCCCTCACACACTAGCTTCAGCCACGCCCCTCACACACTAGCTTCAGCCACGCCCCTCACACACTAGCTTCAGCCACGCCCCTCACACACTAGCTTCAGCCACGCCCCTCACACACTAGCTTCAGCCACGCCCCTCACACACTAGCTTCAGCCACGCCCCTCACACACTAGCTTCAGCCACGCCCCTCACACACTAGCTTCAGCCACGCCCCTCACACACTAGCTTCAGCCACGCCCCTCACACACTAGCTTCAGCCACGCCCCTCACACACTAGCTTCAGCCACGCCCCTCACACACTAGCTTCAGCCACGCCCCTCACACACTAGCTTCAGCCACGCCCCTCACACACTAGCTTCAGCCACGCCCCTCACACACTAGCTTCAGCCACGCCCCTCACACACTAGCTTCAGCCACGCCCCTCACACACTAGCTTTAGCCACGCCCCTCACACACTAGCTTCAGCCACGCCCCTCACACACTAGCTTTAGCCACGCCCCTCACACACTAGCTTTAGCCACGCCCCTCACACACTAGCTTTAGCCACGCCCCTCACACACTAGCTTTAGCCACGCCCCTCACACACTAGCTTCAGCCACGCCCCTCACACACTAGCTTCAGCCACGCCCCTCACACACTAGCTTCAGCCACGCCC
The DNA here is from genome assembly GCF_026437365.1 of Eucyclogobius newberryi. Taxonomy (NCBI): domain Eukaryota; kingdom Metazoa; phylum Chordata; class Actinopteri; order Gobiiformes; family Gobiidae; genus Eucyclogobius; species Eucyclogobius newberryi. The sequence goes on from NW_027315768.1 coordinate 38,405,067, forward strand.
CTCACACACTAGCTTCAGCCACGCCCCTCACACACTAGCTTCAGCCACGCCCCTCACACACTAGCTTCAGCCACGCCCCTCACACACTAGCTTTAGCCACGCCCCTCACACACTAGCTTCAGCCACGCCCCTCACACACTAGCTTCAGCCACGCCCCTCACACACTAGCTTCAGCCACGCCCCTCACACACTAGCTTCAGCCACGCCCCTCACACACTAGCTTCAGCCACGCCCCTCACACACTAGCTTCAGCCACGCCCCTCACACACTAGCTTCAGCCATGCCCCTCACACACTAGCTTTAGCCACGCCCCTCACACACTAGCTTCAGCCACGCCCCTCACACACTAGCTTCAGCCACGCCCCTCACATACTAGCTTCAGCCACGCCCCTCACACACTAGCTTTAGCCACGCCCCTCACACACTAGCTTCAGCCACGCCCCTCACACACTAGCTTCAGCCACGCCCCTCACACACTAGCTTCAGCCACGCCCCTCACTCACTAGCTTCAGCCACGCCCCTCACACACTAGCTTCAGCCACGCCCCTCACACACTAGCTTCAGCCACGCCCCTCACACACTAGCTTCAGCCACGCCCCTCACACACTAGCTTCAGCCACGCCCCTCACACACTAGCTTCAGCCACGCCCCTCACACACTAGCTTTAGCCACGCCCCTCACACACTAGCTTCAGCCACGCCCCTCACACACTAGCTTCAGCCACGCCCCTCACACACTAGCTTCAGCCACGCCCCTCACATACTAGCTTCAGCCACGCCCCTCACACACTAGCTTCAGCCACGCCCCTCACACACTAGCTTCAGCCACGCCCCTCACACACTAGCTTCAGCCACGCCCCTCACACACTAGCTTCAGCCACGCCCCTCACACACTAGCTTCAGCCACGCCCCTCACACACTAGCTTCAGCCACGCCCCTCACACACTAGCTTCAGCCACGCCCCTCACACACTAGCTTCAGCCACGCCCCTCACACACTAGCTTCAGCCACGCCCCTCACACACTAGCTTCAGCCACGCCCCTCACACACTAGCTTCAGCCACGCCCCTCACACACTAGCTTTAGCCACGCCCCTCACACACTAGCTTCAGCCACGCCCCTCACACACTAGCTTCAGCCACGCCCCTCACACACTAGCTTCAGCCACGCCCCTCACATACTAGCTTTAGCCACGCCCCTCACACACTAGCTTCAGCCACGCCCCTCACACACTAGCTTCAGCCACGCCCCTCACACACTAGCTTCAGCCACGCCCCTCACACACTAGCTTCAGCCACGCCCCTCACACACTAGCTTCAGCCACGCCCCTCACACACTAGCTTCAGCCACGCCCCTCACACACTAGCTTCAGCCACGCCCCTCACACACTAGCTTTAGCCACGCCCCTCACACACTAGCTTTAGCCACGCCCCTCAGATCCTTCAGGAGGATTTAGATTGAAGGAGGAAACACAGGTGATGTTTGAGGGACTGTGTGCGATGTTTCTAAAGAGAGTACCTCAAACTTGGCGGGGATCATGGGCACGTCGCAGACCAACACCACGTCGGGCGTCTCTCGCGGCTCGCCCACGCCGTAGATGTTCTCGGGCAGAACCCTGAAGTAGTACAGCATTCCCTCCAGCAGGTTGTCGATGCGGAACGACGTCTTGCTGCATTTGGAAGTGACGGTTTTGTAGGCTCTCATGGAGGCCTCGCGGCGCTCAATCACGTAGTTGTTGACAGGAGCGCCTCCGTCCACCGTCGGGGCGTCCCAAGCGATGGTGGCGCTGTCTTTGGTCAGCTCTTTGATGACGATGGGACCGGCAGGACCAGGCGTGTCTGCGGAGGGGAGGTCACCGTGTGGTTAACTACTACATCGAATCTGTACTTGAGTCACGTTTTAGAGCTTATTACTCCTTTGTAGTAATCCTTCTCTTGTGGAGAATCCAAAGTGAACTCACCGTAGACCTTGACCAGGATGTGCACTTCCTGTTTGCCGGCACTGTTCTCGGCGGTCAGCGTGTACTTTCCGGCGTCGTAACGATGGACTTTGTCGATGATGAGCTGCGTTGAAGTGGCAGTGACCTCGATGAAGCCGCGGTTCTGAAGATCTGCACCGGGCTTGCTCCAGGTGATGGCGGGCGCGGGGCGACCTGTCACCTTCACCTGCATCTTTAGAGAGCCGCCCGCCCTGAGGCAGATCGTCTTTTTCAGGTCGTCATGCAGCTCGAAGTCCGGGGTTTCTGCGAGAGACCAGCAGGGGGCGTTAGAGAGACCAACTAGAGCCTTATAAAGCCAATGTGCACATGTGCTGGTGTCTGACCCGCTGCACATGTGCTGGTGTCTGACCCTCTGCACATGTGCTGGTGTCTGACCCTCTGCACATGTGCTGGTGTCTGACCCGCTGCACATGTGCTGGTGTCTGACCCGCTGCACATGTGCTGGTGTCTGACCCTCTGCACATGTGCTGGTGTCTGACCCTCTGCACATGTGCTGGTGTCTGACCCTCTGCACATGTGCTGGTGTCTGACCCTCTGCACATGTGCTGGTGTCTGACCCGCTGCACATGTGCTGGTGTCTGACCCGCTGCACATGTGCTGGTGTCTGACCCGCTGCACATGTGCTGGTGTCTGACCCGCTGCACATGTGCTGGTGTCTGACCCGCTGCACATGTGCTGGTGTCTGACCCGCTGCACATGTGCTGGTGTCTGACCCTCTGCACATGTGCTGGTGTCTGACCCGCTGCACATGTGCTGGTGTCTGACCCGCTGCACATGTGCTGGTGTCTGACCCTCTGCACATGTGCTGGTGTCTGACCCGCTGCACATGTGCTGGTGTCTGACCCGCTGCACATGTGCTGGTGTCTGACCCTCTGCACATGTGCTGGTGTCTGACCCTCTGCACATGTGCTGGTGTCTGACCCGCTGCACATGTGCTGGTGTCTGACCCTCTGCACATGTGCTGGTGTCTGACCCGCTGCACATGTGCTGGTGTCATGGTGCTCACCCAGTCTCTCCACAGGTTGGGTCTCGGCGCAGGCCTCGCTGAAGTCTCCGGTGCCGTTGATGTTGATGGCGGCGACCCTGAACACGTACTTGTTGGTGGCGGCGAGGCCAAAGGTCACGTACTCTGTAGAACGCAGCGTCTTGTCGTGAGCTTTGGTCCATTCCTCGGCTCCGCCCTCCTTCATCTCCAGCACGTAACCCATGACGTCTGCACCGCCGTCCTCCACCGGGCGCGACCACGCCAGGCTGATGCTGTCGCCGTGAGTGTCCATGATGCGGGGGATGGACGGGGGAGCGGGCACACCTGCGGGAGAGGTCAGGGGTCAAACTCATGCTCTAGTCCTGCTTTAGTCCTGCTTTAGACCTGCTTTAGTCCTGCTTTAGTCCTGCTTTAGTTCTGCTGTAGTCCTGCTTTAGACCTGGCCTGGTTTAGGACTCACCTGGCCTGGTTTAGGACTCACTTGGCCTGGTTTAGGACTCACCTGGCCTGGTTTAGGCCTGGTTTAGGACTCACCTGGCCTGTTTAGGCCTGGTTTAGGACTCACCTGGCCTGGTTTAGGACTCACCTGGCCTGGTTTAGGACTCACCTGGCCTGGTTTAGGCCTGGTTTAGGACTCACCTGGCCTGGTTTAGGCCTGGTTTAGGACTCACCTGGCCTGGTTTAGGCCTGGTTTAGGACTCACCCGGCCTGGTTTAGGCCTGGTTTAGGACTCACCCGGCCTGGTTTAGGCCTGGTTTAGGACTCACCCGGCCTGGTTTAGGCCTGGTTTAGGACTCACCCGGCCTGGTTTAGGCCTGGTTTAGGACTCACCTGGCCTGGTTTAGGCCTGGTTTAGGACTCACCTGGCCTGGTTTAGGCCTGGTTTAGGACTCACCTGGCCTGGTATAGGCCTGGTTTAGGACTCACCTGGCCTGCTTTAGGCCTGCTTTAGGCCTGGTTTAGGACTCACCTGTGGGTACTCTGCAGAGCGCGTAGAGCGACACCTCGCTGGCCTCGCCCTCTCCGGCCTTGTTGATGGCGGTCACTCTGAATTGGTAGCTGTTTCCTTCGCTGAGGTTGCAGACTTTGAGGGTGGAGTCCAGGTGGTGCCCGTCCCGGTTGACTTTGACCCAGCGGGCGCTCTTCTTCTCGTGGCGCTCCACCAGGTAGTGCAGGACGGGACTACCTCCATCAGACTCCGGCTTCAGCCACTCAATGGTGACAAAGTCCTTCCCAGAGGCCAAGATCTCAGGCGTCCCAGGAGGAGACGGCACCGCTGAGGAGAGGACAGGGTTAGAATGGGTTTAGGACGGGTTTAGGACGGGTTTAGCAGGAGTTTATGAGGGGTTTAGCAGGGGTTTAGGACGGGTTTAGGACGGGTTTAGCAGGGGTTTATGAGGGGTTTAGGACAGGTTTAGGACGGGTTTAGGATGAGGACAGGATTAGGATGAGTTTTGAGGTACTCACTGAAAGTGTTGCGTGCCACCATGGCCGCAGACTGCAGAGGGACTCCGGGGCCGTACTTGTTGACGGGCCTCACTCTGAACAGGTACTCCGTGTTCTTGAAGAGGCCCCTGATGCTGCAGCTGAGCTCTTTGCACTCGGCGCTCATGATGACCCAGGTCAGACGGTTGGTGTCGCGGCGCTCCACCACGTAGTACGCCACGTCGTCTCCTCCGTCCTCCAGGGGAGGCTTCCACGAGAGGACGCACGACTCCTCCGTGACCTTTGAGATGTCGATGGAGCCCTCGCACACGCCCGGGGTGTCTGAGGAGAGGGACACAGAGACACTATAAGAGACAGAGAGCCAGGAGAACCTAGAACCTCCTCCTGATGGGAGCAGGTCCCAGGTCAGGAGAACCTGGAACCTCCTCCTGATGGGAGCAGGTCCCAGGTCAGGAGAACCTAGAACCTCCTCCTGATGGGAGCAGGTCCCAGGTCAGGAGAACCTGGAACCTCCTCCTGATGGGAGCAGGTCCCAGGTCAGGAGAACCTAGAACCTCCTCCTGATGGGAGCAGGTCCCAGGTCAGGAGAACCTAGAACCTCCTCCTGATGGGAGCAGGTCCCAGGTCAGGAGAACCTAGAACCTCCTCCTGATGGGAGCAGGTCCCAGGTCAGGAGAACCTAGAACCTCCTCCTGATGGGAGCAGGTCCCAGGTCAGGAGAACCTAGAACCTCCTCCTGATGGGAGCAGGTCCCAGGTCAGGAGAACCTAGAACCTCCTCCTGATGGGAGCAGGTCCCAGGTCAGGAGAACCTAGAACCTCCTCCTGATGGGAGCAGGTCCCAGGTCAGGAGAACCTAGAACCTCCTCCTGATGGGAGCAGGTCCCAGGTCAGGAAAACCTGGCAGGAGGGTCAGTGTGTCTTCCGTACCGAGCACTTTGACGTTGACCTCGGCGGTCTTGGTTCCGCTCACGTTCCGGGCGGTCAGGATGTATTTGCCGGTGTCGTCGCGGTCGCAGAACTTGATGACGGCCATGGCTTTGGTGGGCGTGTAGGTCAGCTGATACTTCTCGCACAGCTCCAGATCGCGGGTTCCTTTGGACCACGAGGCTTTGGGGTCTGGTCTGCCTCCGACCGCAGCGTCCAGAACCAGGTCTGACCCGGCCCGCACGAAGACGGTCTCAGAGAGGAGCTTACTGTCCAGCTGAGCCTTGGGAGGTTCTGTGGAGGAGACGAGGAGACGAGGAGACGAGGAGAACGTTACATCATGAGACAAGACCATGAAAAGCTGAGACATTTTTGGCAGGATTTATTTTGTCAAAAGTAATTAAATCAACACTAAAACTTGTATAAATCCAGGCCAAATGAGTGCTTTATTGAGCAGTTTTAGAATAACCCTGAGCTTTATGTCAGACCTTGTGGAACATGTAGAGCATGAAACGTGTCTCACCGAAGTCGGTCTTGCACTGCACGGAGCCCGTGGACTCGGACGGCAGGCTGTAGACCAGGTTCTGGTTCTTGGCGATGACCCTGAACTCGTAGGGCTCGCCCTCGCCGAGCGCCGTCACCGTGTAGAAGGTGTCCATCACATTGGTGTAGTTGCACTTGAGCCAGCGGCCCTCTCCCGTGATGGTGTAGGGTTTTCTCTCCACGATGTAGCCCACGATGGGAGAGCCGCCGTCGTTCAGAGGAGTACCCCACTTCAGCGACACCGTGGTGCGCGTCACGTTAGTTACCTCCGGTTGAGAGGGCGGGTCTGAGGAGAGAGACACATGACGTCACCTTCAGCATCACGACTGCAGGAGCTGCAGCAGGAGCTGCAGGAGCTGCTGCAGGAGCGAGCTGCTGCAGGAGCTGCAGGAGCTGCTGCAGGAGCTGCAGGAGCTGCAGCAGGAGCTGCAGCAGGAGCTGCAGGAGCTGCTGCAGGAGCGAGCTACTGCAGGAGCTGCAGGAGCTGCTGCAGGAGCTGCTGCAGGAGCTGCAGCAGGAGCTGCAGGAGCTGCAGGAGCTGCTGCAGGAGCTGCAGGAGCTGCAGGAGCTGCTGCAGGAGCTGCAGGTCCATGTCTGGATCATCTGAACATGTCATGTTGAATTGGAGGTCGATGTAAAGACAGAGCTTCAGCTTTGTCCAGATATTTGGTGACAATGATCTGTTTGACTGTCAGATTGCAGATCTGTTGCCCTGGTTTATGGTTTATATCGCTGTCATTAACCCTGACCCTAACCCTGACCCTAACCCTGACCCTGACCCTGGTTTATATCGCTGTCATTAACCCTAACCCTGACCTGACCCTAACCCTGACCCTGACCCTGGTTTATATCGCTGTCATTAACCCTGACCCTAACCTGACCCTAACCTGACCCTAACCTGACCCTAACCTGACCCTAACCTGACCCTAACCTGACCCTAACCTGACCCTAACCCTGACCTGACCCTGGTTTAAATCGCTGTCATTAACCCTGACCCTAACCCTGACCTTGGTTTATATCACTGTCATTAACTCTGACTCTGATCCTAACCCTGACCTGACCCTGGTTTATATCGCTGTCATTAACCCTGACCCTAACCTGACCCTAACCTGACCCTAACCTGACCTGACCCTAACCTGACCCTAACCTGACCCTAACCTGACCCTAACCCTGAACTGACCCTGGTTTATATCGCTGTCATTAACCCTGACCCTAACCTGACCCTAACCTGACCCTAACCCTGACCCTGACCCTGGTTTATATCGCTGTCATTAACCCTGACCCTAACCCTGACCCTGACCTGACCCTGGTTTATATCGCTGTCATTAACCCTGACCCTAACTTGACCCTAACCTGACCCTAACCCTGACCCTGACCCTGGTTTATATCGCTGTCATTAACCCTGACCCTAACCTGACCCTAACCCTGACCCTGACCCTGGTTTATATCGCTGTCATTAACCCTGACCCTAACCCTGACCCTGACCTGACCCTGGTTTATATCGCTGTCATTAACCCTGACCCTAACCTGACCCTAACCTGACCCTAACCCTGACCCTGACCCTGGTTTATATCGCTGTCATTAACCCTGACCCTAACCTGACCCTAACCTGACCCTAACCCTGACCCTGACCCTGGTTTATATCGCTGTCATTAACCCTGACCCTAACCCTGACCCTGACCCTGACCCACATAAAACAAAGCCACTGTTGTGTCTGAACTCTGATTGGCTCCACCGTTGTGACTCACCGACGGGGTTCTGAGCGACCGCGCCCTTGCTGGCCTCACTGGCTTTGCTGAGGCCGGCGCTGTTCATGGCGTAGACCCTGAACTGGTACTCCAGCCCCTCCACCAGCCCCTCGGCCTTGTAGTAGCACTCGAAGCACGGGATCTTGTTCTCTCGCACCCACAGGATGTTGTTGCGCTCCTTCTTCTCGATCCAATAGCCTGTCACTTTGCTGCCGCCGTCATTGTACGGCTCCTCCCACTTCAGAGTGAGAGAGTTTGCCGTGACGTTGAAGGCGGTAGGGCGGGTCGGCGGGCCAGGAGGAGCTGCAACCAGAGAAAAGTGTTAGAGAAACCTTTTAAGATCCAACCAAACCCTGCTCAGACACGTGCGGTCACTCACTGAACGGGTGCTCGGCCACGATGGTCTCGGACTCGGTGTGTTTGCTGATGCCAAAGCGGTTCTCGGCGGACACTCTGAAGGTGTACTGCATGTACTTGGTGAGGTGGCCCACTTGCAGTGAGGTCCTCTTCACGCTGGAGTTGATGAGGTGCCAGGCGGTGGAGCCGGATTCACGCTTCTCCACGATGTAGTTGGTGATGGGAGTACCTCCATCGTCTTCGGGCACCTCCCAGTCCAGCACGCAGGACACTGAGGTGATGGAGGAGACCTGGATGGGGCCGGTTGGCGGGCTGGGCCGGGCGGTCACGTTCACTTCCACGCCAAAGGTCTTGGTTCCGGCGGCGTTCTCCAGGGTCAGGTGGTACTTGCCTCCATCTCCTCTCATGGCCTCCTTCACCGTGATGCTGCTGCGGTCCTTTGTGGTCTTAATGGTCACGCGGTCGGAGCTCTTCAGCCTCATGTCCTCCAGTTTCCAGGAGACTTTGGGGGCGGGGCGGCCGCTGATGGGCACTTCGATGGTGAAGGAGCTGCCGGAGCGACAGGAGATGAGCTGGTTGGGGATGTCGCTGAGGTCAGCGGCAGGTTCGATGTGCGGCTCCTTGACCAGCACGGCGTCAATGGTCTCTTTGGGCAGACTGTAGCCGGCCTCGTTCTTGGCTTTCACTCTGAAGTCGTATTGATCGTTCTTGTTGAGTTTGTCCACGGTGTAGGTGAGGGTCTTGGTGTTGCCGACTACCATCCACTTGTCTCCTCCCTTAGGCCGAGCTTCGATGAGGTACCCTTGGAGGCGGCTGCCTCCGTCGTGCTCCGGTTTGAGCCAGCCCAGCACCACAGAGCTGTCGGTGGTGTCCAGAACGTTCAGGCGTTTGGGCGCTGAGGGCTCAGCCGTGGCAATGACCGGCTCCGTGATTTCGAAGGGTTCGCCAAGCCCGTGCTGGTTCTCAGCCAAAACTCTGAAGAAGTAGGGTGCTCCCTCCAGCAGCTCGTCAATCTTCAGCTCAGGGACCACAGTCTTGGATCCGGACTGGGTCCAGGTGCGGCGACTAGCCTCGCGGCGCTGCACAATGTAGTGTTGAATCCTGGATCCACCGTCGCACAGAGGAGCCTCCCAAACAAGCGAGACCGAGCCGCGAGAGACCTCCTTAAACATGACGTTCTGAGGAGGCCCAGGTGAGTCCAGCACCTGAGAGAGGTCAGGGGGAGGAGTTAGGAATGGGACAAGAACAACACTACACTACAAATGCTTTAGTTCTAGATGACTCACCATCATCTAGAACACAGACTCGAGCATTGAGTGTCCTCTTGAATAAGCTAGCGTACCTTGACACTGAAGGTGATGGCTTTGCTCCCGCTGCTGTTCTCCAGGTTCACCGTGTATTTCCCAGAGTCGGTCCTGGAGCAGTTCTCGATGGACAGGGAGCTGTGTCCGCCTGTGGTCTGGACCTCAACCATGGCGCCCAGCTCGCCCTCGTCTCTCGCCCACGAGGCGGTGGGTAAGGGCTTCCCTCTGAAGTGCACGGCCAGACACACGGAGCCGCCCGCCTTCACGATGTGCGTCTGTTTGAACGTGGCGTCGATGTCCACTTGTGGCGCCGTGAAACGCTCCACAGCCTGAGCCGGCTCCGCCAACTCCAAGTCCTCTCCACGACCAATGTGGTTCACCGCCGCCACACGGAACCTTTAGAGGGGCGGAGACAGGGTCAGAGACAGGGTCAGAGACAGGGTCAGAGACAGTCAGGGTCAGAGACAGGGTCAGAGACAGAGTCAGGGTCAGAGACAGAGTCAGGGTCAGAGACAGGGTCAGAGACAGGGTCAGAGTCAGGGTCAGAGACAGAGGAGGGAATGATGTTCTGACCTGTAGGGATAGGGTTAGGGTCAGAGTCAGGATCAGGGTCAGAGACAGAGACAGGGTCAGATACAGGGTCAGAGACAGGGTCAGAGACAGAGTCAGGGTCAGAGACAGGGTCAGAGACAGAGTCAGGGTCAGAGACAGAGACAGGGTCAGAGACAGAGTCAGGGTCAGAGACAGGGTCAGGGTTAGGGTCAGGGTCAGGGTCAGGGTCAGGATCAGGGTTAGGGTCAGGGTCAGGGTTAGGGTCAGGGTCAGGGTCAGGGTTAGGGTCAGGGTCAGAGACAGGGTCAGAGACAGGGTCAGAGACAGGGTCAGAGACAGAGTCAGAGACAGGGTCAGAGACAGAGTCAGGGTCAGAGACAGAGACAGGGTCAGAGACAGAGTCAGGGTCAGGGTCAGAGACAGGGTCAGGGTCAGGGTCAGGGTCAGGGTCAGGGTCAGGGTTAGAGGGGGAGAAGTGAAGGGGCATGTTCTGACCTGTAGGACGCTCCGCTCTCCAGCCCGCTCACAGTGAAGTTGGTCGCTGGTATAAGTTCTGTCTCGTTGACACGTTTCCATTCGTCCTCTTCTCCTCTGGCCGTCTCCAGGATGTACCCCAGGACCTCCGTACCCCCGTCGTCTGCGGGACGGGTCCACTCCAGGCTGACAGAAGAGCTGGTGGAGTCGCACACGCACATGACGGACGGGGCGCAGGGGATGTCCTTGGGCTCTGCGGCTTTGATGGGTAAGGACACGTTGCTGGACGCACCCGTGCCAGCGTCGTTCACCGCCATCACCCTGAACTCATACTCTACGCCCTCCGTCAGGCCGCTCACTTTGTGCGCACACTCCACGATGGGCTTCTTGGAGGTCACTTTGTAGAAGCGCATTGTCTTCTTCTCACGCTTCTCCACGATGTAATACTGGATGGGGTTTCCTCCGTCAGATGTGGGAGGCATCCAGGAGAGGGTGATGCTCTCCCCGGTGACCTCTGTGGCATCGGGGGTGCCCGGGGCGTCTGGAGCCGCTGAGAGAGGGACAAATCCAGTCTAAATGTTAGCTCATCTAAAGCTCCTTGTCTGAAATATTTGTCTGTATTTTGGTAACAGTGATGCAGTCATTCAAAAGGCACTTACTGTACTGCATCTGAGCGATGACCGGGCTGGACTCCAGGGCGCGGCCCACGCCAAACTTGTTGACCGCGGACACTCTGAACTGGTACTCGTTGGTCTTGATGAGTTTGGAGGCGTTGAAGGAGCAGCTCGTGCACTCGTCCGTCACCAGCGCCCACGAGATCTTTGCCGTCTCACGCTTCTCGATGATGTAGTGAGAGATTTCAGAGCAGCCGTCGTTTTCAGGAGGACTCCAGCTCAGAGTGCACTTCCCTTCAGAGATGTCTGAGAAGACGATGGGAGCGACAGGCTCGCCGGGCGTGTCTGAGGGAAGAGAGGAGGTTAGATCCTGGTAGAAGCCGGATGCAGCGCTGACCACAGAGCGATGGTACCTTGCACTTGCACCAGGATGTCTTCTCTCTTGTTGCCCGAGCCGTTGGTGGCCTCCACAGTGTAGAGTCCGCGGTGCGAGCGGTCAGCGTCTCGGACAAACAGAGTGCTGGAGCCAGAGATGTTGAGGATGTCCATCATCTTCTTGGTGACCTCCACGCCGTCTCTGAACCACACGATTTTGGGCGTAGGACGGCCGGTAATGGACACCTTTAGACGGATGTTATCGCCCGCCTTCACCGTGAGCCCCTCGAAATACTCCGGCCCAAACTCCAGGTTAGGAGCGGCTGAAAGAGAAGCTTCAGTGAGTTTCTGTGCTTTCTTTATGAAAACACTTATAAACCGTCAGTTCTTCAGTTCCGTGAATGCATTTACGTTCTCACCGTTCTCGCTGCGCACAATGATCAGGCCAGATGAGTTGGATGGTGGGCTGACCACACCGATGGCGTTGCGGGCGATGACTCTGAACTCGTAGCGCTCGTTGGTGGCGAGGCCGGTCACCTTGTACTGGCACTCACTGCAGTCTGTTAGGTTGGCTTTAAACCAGCGACCTTTGCCCTGGCGTTTCTCGATGGTGTAGCTTGTTATTTTAGAGCCGCCGTCACGTTTGGGCGCATCCCATTTCAGAGCGACGCTGTCACTCGTGATGTCTGTGTAGTCGGGCTGACCAGGAGGATCTGACAGGAAGAGGAGGAGTTACAACTGGGTCCAAAGCAGCTCCAGAGCTGTTAAATCTCTATTTAAGAACGTCATAAACCCAGTCAAATATGTACCAAGAATTGAATTCCCCCCTCTCCTGCCCCCTCTCCTGCCCCTCTCCTGCCCCTCTCCTGCCCCTCTCCTGCCCCTCTCCTGCCCCTCTCCTGCCCCTCTCCTGCCCCTCTCCTGCCCCTCTCCTGCCCCTCTCTTGCCCCTCTCTTGCCCCTCTCTTGCCCCTCTCTTGCCCCTCTCTTGCCCCCTCTCTTGCCCCCTCTCTTGCCCCCTCTCCTGCCCCCTCTCCTGCCCCCTCTCCTGCCCCCTCTCCTGCCCCCTCTCCTGCCCCCTCTCCTGCCCCCTCTCCTGCCCCTCTCCTGCCCCTCTCTTGCCCCTCTCCTGCCCCCTCTCCTGCCCCCTCTCCTGCCCCCTCTCCTGCCCCTCTCCTGCCCCTCTCCTGCCCCTCTCCTGCCCCTCTCCTGCCCCTCTCCTGCCCCTCTCCTGCCCCTCTCCTGCCCCTCTCCTGCCCCTCTCCTGCCCCTCTCCTGCCCCTCTCCTGCCCCTCTCTTGCCCCTCTCTTGCCCCTCTCTTGCCCCTCTCTTGCCCCTCTCTTGCCCCTCTCTTGCCCCTCTCTTGCCCCTCTCCTGCCCCTCTCCTGCCCCTCTCCTGCCCCTCTCCTGCCCCTCTCCTGCCCCTCTCCTGCCCCTCTCTTGCCCCTCTCTTGCCCCTCTCCTGCCCCTCTCCTGCCCCTCTCCTGCCCCTCTCCTGCCCCTCTCTTGCCCCTCTCTTGCCCCTCTCCTGCCCCTCTCCTGCCCCTCTCTTGCCCCTCTCTTGCCCCTCTCTTGCCCCCTCTCTTGCCCCTCTCTTGCCCCTCTCTTGCCCCTCTCTTGCCCCTCTCTTGCCCCTCTCTTGCCCCTCTCTTGCCCCTCTCTTGCCCCTCTCTTGCCCCTCTCCTGCCCCTCTCCTGCCCCTCTCCTGCCCCTCTCCTGCCCCTCTCCTGCCCCTCTCCTGCCCCTCTCCTGCCCCTCTCCTGCCCCCTCTCCTGCCCCTCTCCTGCCCCCTCTCCTGCCCCCTCTCCTGCCCCCTCTCCTGCCCCCTCTCTTGCCCCTCTCTTGCCCCTCTCCTGCCCCCTCTCCTGCCCCCTCTCCTGCCCCCTCTCCTGCCCCCTCTCTTGCCCCCTCTCCTGCCCCCTCTCCTGCCCCTCTCTTGCCCCTCTCTTGCCCCTCTCCTGCCCCTCTCTTGCCCCTCTCTTGCCCCTCTCTTGCCCCTCTCTTGCCCCTCTCCTGCCCCTCTCCTGCCCCTCTCCTGCCCCTCTCCTGCCCCTCTCTTGCCCCTCTCCTGCCCCTCTCTTGCCCCTCTCCTGCCCCTCTCCTGCCCCACGGCGCCTCTCACCGACGGGGCTGACTGCCATGGTGAGCTTGCTCTCGTCGCTCATACGGCTGAACCCGGCGTCGTTCTGGGCGTAGACTCTGAAGGAATACTCCAGACCCTCGATGAGCTCCAGGATCCTGAACTCTGTCTCCTTCACGATCACTGTGTTCACCTGCAGGGTTAGGGGCCAGTACAGAGGTCAGTACAGGGGTCAGTGCAGTACAGAGGTCAGTACAGAGGTCAGTACATGAGATTTACACCAGGTCTAAAGCAGGTTTACGATGAGCAGTTTGATATTTCATGTTTGTCTAATACTTATAATGATTCTAATCCAGGACTGAAGCTGGTCTCACCTTCTGCCACATGATGCTGTTGCTCTCCCTCTTCTCCACGTGGTACCCCTGGATGGGAGTGCCTCCGTCATACAGGGGCTTCTCCCACTGGATGGTCATGCCATCGTTGGTTACGTTGTAAACAAAGGGTTTTCCTGGAGGTCCAGGGGGTCTGAACTGGTGCTTAGCCACCACCGTTTGAGACAGGAGCGGCTCGCTGGCGCCGTAACGGTTCTCCACACACACTCTGAACTGGTACTGCACTCCTTTGACCAGGTTAGGCACCTGCACAGACCAAAGCATTGAGCATGCTTCCTTCTAAACTGAAAGTGTATTCATGCTATCTGACACCTCTTAAACTTCTACTGGTGCTTCTTTACCTTGAACTGTGTGTCAGTCACGCAGGAGCAGGCCATCTTCCACACATTTTTGGACGTGTCTCGCTTCTCCACAGTGTAGCAGGTAATGTCACCGCCTCCATCGTCATTGGGTTCTTCCCAGGAGATGGTGATGCTCTCGGCCCTGACCTCGTCTAGAATGATGGGTCCCACTGGCTTGGCAGGCGGCCCCAGGGTAACAATGTGCAGGTGGAAGGACTTTCTGTTGATCTTATTGTCCAGCGTGAGCGTGTACTTGCCCTCGTTGTCTTTGTGCACTGCTTTGATCATCAACGTGGCCTTGTTCTCTGTGGTCTTGAAACGGATTTGGTCGCTCTCCTTCAGTGGCAGGCTGTCCTTGAGCCAGCTGATGGACGGCCTGGGCTTGCCTTTGTAGGGCAGCTCTACGTGCACATTATACCCCAGGCGGACCTTCAGAAGGCTGCCGGGATACTCGGACATGTCTGCCTCAGGCGGGATGATGTAGTCCACCTGAGAGGAGAGAGCAGGGGAGTCAAAATACACTCTGTGCATTTGAAATTCATGCCAAAATGAAACATCATATGTAAGCTCACAACTTTGATGGTCTGGGACTCGATGAAGTCTCCCTGGCCCTTGTCGTTGCGGGCAGCCACTCTGAACTGCACCTCCGAATGCTCCTTTAGCTTCTTCACCTCAAACTCGCACTGGCGGCTGTTTCCTCCGGATGACCACTCCTCCTCACCCTTGCCACGCTTCTCGATCACGTAGTCTGAGATGATGCTGCCTCCGTCGTAGTCTGGTTTGACCCACTGCAGCGTCACAGAGGTCTTGGAGGAGTCCTTCATGGACAGGTCCTTCACTGGGCCCGGCGTTTCCGTGGCTTTCACTGGCTCTGCGGTGTCACAAGGGTCGCCTACGCCATTCTCGTTCTCAGCCAGGATTCTGAAGTAGAAGGAGGTCTTCTCGGAGAGATCTTCCATTGAGAAGGTGGTCTCCATGCACTTGCTGGTCACAGCGGAGAAGGTGCGTTTGCTGGAGTCACGCTTCTCCACGATGTAGTTTGTGATTTCAGCTCCTCCGTCAGACAGAGGTGGTTCCCAGCATAGTGTCACCTTTCCTCTCGTCACGTCCTTCACAACCAGGTTCTGGCACTGGGCCGGGCTGTCTTGGACTTTCACAGACAGCGTCAGGGTCTTGGCCTGTCCCACGCCGTTTTCAATCTTGACATGGTACTTGCCGGTGTCATTTCGGGTAACCTCGCGGAGCACCAGCGTGGAGGTGATGTCTGTGTGGTGGAACTCAAACCTTGGATCTTTGTCGATGCATGTTTCGCCTAAAGACCACGAGGCGGTGGGACTAGGGCGGCCCTTCATCGGCACGGACAGCTCGACATCTTTACCTGCCTTTACCACGTAGTGTGTACGCATGGCCACATCTGTGTCCACCTGAGCCTCCTCTGTGGACATTAGAGGGGTTAGTTACAAAACAAAAGGACAATAGGGAAAATATTCCAGCAGAAACTCTTACCCAGGATATCTTTAGCCAGCACGGGTTCGGTCAGCTCCAGCGGGTCTCCGCGCCCAGCGCAGTTCACCGCAGACACTCTGAAGTAGTAGTCTGTGTCGGGTTTGAGGTCGTGGACTGTGAACTCTGTGGTCTTTACTTGTCCTTTGGAAGTGACCATGGTCCATTCCTCCTCCTCGCCAACACGTTTCTCCACCATGTAGCTAATGACCTCGCTGCCTCCGTCCCACTCTGGTTTGGACCAGCTCAAGGTGATGGAGGTCTTCGTGGAGTCCACCACCTTCAGCTTCTCAGGCTCATAGGGTGGGTCTGGGGGGGCATGGGTCAGACACATCTGTTACTCCTGGACAGACTTCAGTGCTTTGCTAAGTTTATTACTGGGCCTGGATGTGACGAGTATCTATTCATCTAATCCTAAGCAAAAGGATCTGCTTCTGAAGCACGCTGAGACATGATCATTCTTCTTTCATTGCAATAGTAAAATCCTAAACTAATGTCCGTCTAGATCAGATCAAGATCAAATAAAATTAAAGCCGCAAGCGGCATCCAACGGCCCTCGCGGGCCGCCGGCCTTCCGGCTCTGCGCTTTCGACTTGATAAAGATGGCGCCCTTATTGTGTTGAATTAAAAAAGAACTTGACAGACGGCGACACATTGGACATGGCCAATCCAGTGGAAATGAACACAAGTGTCAGTCAAATGTGCTGCTCCGCCGCACAGAGACCGTAGCACTTAGAATCAAAATATGGATAACTTTTGATGCCGCGCTTGTGTAGATGATATTTCCCAAAGTAAAGCTTGATCGAGCTATTGCCCACGGAGGAGTTTGTTAAAGTGTGAAGCATAAATGTGAACATTTCAAGGATTTGGCGTTTTTCCCATTCGTGACATATATTTGCGGGTCCGCCACACAGAGACCGTAGCACTTAGAATCAAAATATGGATAAGTTTTGATGCCCCGCTTGTGTAGATTATATTCTCCAAATATGAACTTGATCGTTAAAGTGTGAAGCGTAAAAATGTGGTGATTTGAGCGATTTAGCGATTTTCCCATAAGGATAACATGGGATGTTTCTGTCATCGCTACGGTTACGCCGTACAAAATATGACTTTGGCTCTCATACTTTTATGATCAGGATGGCAAATTAGAATTTTGTTCAAAATATCATGTCATTTGGACAAACTCTATTGTTTATAGGCCACTCTGAAGGCCAAATAGTCAAAATTCTGGGAAACGTTTACGGCTCCGTCGCACAGAGACCGTAAAAGCTATCCTTAAAATTTGGATAACTTTAGATGCCCCACTTGTCTAGAGGACGTACACCGATTTTGAGGTTCGTGGGCAAAACGCACTAGGAGGAGTTCGCTAAAGTGTGAAACATAAAAATGTGGATATTTGAGAGATTTTGCGGTTTTCCCATAAGGATAACATGGGAGGTTTATCTCATCGCTACGACTACGCCGTAAAAATTAAGGCATTTGTCTGATTGGCTTTTTTGATCGGGACGGCAAAATAGAATTTTGGGTAAAGTTTAGAACATTTTGGTAAAACTATTTTTTGACCTTCAATGTTAATTTAAAGGTCACTCTGTAGGGGGCGCTATCGCGCCCATTTAAATTTTATCATCATAAACTGGTCCAAACTAGAAAGTTTAACAACTGATTCAAATTTGGTCCTAATCGGACTCGTTTTGATCAAATGGGAGCAATTTTTAGATCTGCAATATTCCAAAATAAGTTGTCCAACTTTGCGGCTGCGCCGCACACAGACCGTAAAAGGTATCTCAAAAATTTGGATAACTTTAGATGCCCCACTTGTCCAGAGGACGTACGCCGATTTTGAAGTCGGTGGGCAAAACGCCCTAGGAGGAGTTCGTCAAAGTTTGACGTGAACAAAATGGCTAACTCAGCTTGTTTTCATTTTCAAAGGAAGATGGCGGGCATAGGGTAAATCTGGGGGCGTGGCCACAATAATATTTTTTTTTTGTCCTCACGAGAGGAATGTGTGTCCCGAATTTCGTAGCTCTAAGACAAAGTTGACCTCGGGGCGTCTCCCATAGGCGCAATGTATTTTGACTTTTGTCGGTGGCGCTGTCGCGCCATTTTTTAACGAAAAAAAAAAAATGGCCCAGAAAAAACAAAATTTTTTGCCGATTCTGAATTTTGGGCAAAGTTTGGTGAGTTTTTGAGCATGTTCAGGGGGTCAAATTAGAGCTCAAAGCGATGAATTCACTCATTGTTGACTATTTCTGTCATAGCAGGAGTAAGTATGCATGATCCATGCCTTCGGCATGGGCTAGTTCACTGTACTTGCCAGGGGCGACGGGACAGTTGCAACGCTGCCTTTGGCAGCGTTGCAACTGTCCCTCCGCCCTGCTGGGGCTCGGGCCTAAATATAGTTGTAAAGCAGCTCAAAGCTTACCAACGGGGTCCGCTGCCTTGTAGTAGTCGGAGGCGTCGGAGAACGGGCCCTCTCCGGCGCGGTTGATGGCGCACACTCTGTATTGGTACTCGTTCCCTTCGGTCAGATGGTACACCGTCTGCTTGGGCTCTTTCACTGGGTCCTTGTAGACTTTAATCCAGCGCAGGCTCTTCTTGTCACGGCGTTCCAGGTAGTACCCGGTCACCGCGCTGCCGCCGTCCACGCCCGGTTTGTCCCACTCCACCACCTGAGTCGTTTTGGTGCTGGCAGTGACCTCAGGTGTATGCGGCTGTCCAGGAGTCACTGCGAGGGACGAGGACAACGGTTCGATTCAAAACAGTGGAACAAACTTGGCAAAAAATAAATTCAAATGTATTTTTGTATTGAACATTTTAGTACTTTTATTCCATAAACACAATGATTAAATACTCTCTCTTTATACCAGTGGAACTGAGAATTGGTTTTATCCTGGGAACTAACTTCAGTATTTCAATTCAAGAATTGATATGTTAAACACATTAAATAAAATAAGGTTAAAATAAAGAGTCATTCTTCTCTCACCAAAAGCGTTCTTGGCGACGACCGGCTCGCTCTCCAGCGCCTCGCCAACGCCGCACTTATTCACGCCCATCACTCTGAACACGTACTCGTTCCCCCTGACCAGTTTACTAACAGTGACGTGATTCTGCTCCAGGTGCTCGGACACAGTGGACCAAACCACACGACTGGTCTCACGGCGCTCCACGATGTAATGTGTGACTTTGTACCCGCCCTGGTCCCACTCGGGCACCGGCTCCCAGCAGAAGATGATTCTGTCGGCCGTGACCAGAGTGTAGTTGATGAGGCCGGCAGGAGGACCTGGTTTGTCTGAGAGGGAAGAGACGTCAAGAATAAAACATTTCAATCGAACATTCAAATCATCTGAAGGAGAGAAAACACTGTTTCTGACTCTGTCATATTCAAGTTTGAACTAGTTTAAAAAACATTTCTGAACGAAAGCTTTATCTTTCATTGGTATGAGCAACTGTTATGGATTTAACATGTCACAGTTCCTTCTTACCGAGGACCTCCATGCGGATGATGGCAGTGGCACTTCCCAGAACATTTCTGATCTTCACTTCGTAGGCTCCAGTGTCGGCGCGTGCGGCGTCTTTGACCAGAATGGCGCTGGAATCGGACATGTTCTCCACAGACACGGTGGAGGAGGTCACCAGGTCTTTGCCGTCCTTCATCCACTCAACAGAGGGGAGAGGTTTGGCGGTGAAACCCAGCTTGAGCTTCACAGAAGAACCGGCCTTGTACCGCACTACGTCCAAGTACTCTGGTGGCAGGTCGATGGCTGGGGTTCCTGTGGAAGGGTTTAGTGTTCGTCAAAGGAACTGTAACATATCATTATGTTCCAGGTAAATGACACTCACCACAGGCATCGACGCAGGTGACCGGCCCGGCGATCAGGCTCGGGTTACTGACAGAGCCTACAGCGTTCTTGGCGTACACGCGGAACTCGTAGGCCTCGTTCTGGTTCAGGCCAGACACAGAGAAGCCCATCTCGATGATGTTGGTGAAGTTGGCTTTGATCCATCGTCCACTTGGGGACTCACGGCGCTCCACGCTGTAGCCACTGATTTTACTTCCGCCGTCATATGGCGGGCGCTGCCAGGCCAGGGTCACTGAGTTCTTGGTCATTTCTGTCACATGCACATTGGCCGGTGGCTCTGAGGAGAGGACAGCAGCATAAGACACATATGTAATAACATGTCATATGTTCCTTTAACCCTGCCAACACTTACCGCAGGCGTCGATGGCCAGCACCTCCTCTGAGGTCTTGCTCAGTTTACCGATGCCAGCAGCATTCTCGGCTGCCACCTTGAACTCGTAGATCATGCCAGGCAGGATGTTGGTGACACGCCTCTGGTTGCCAATGATGGCAGTCTTATTGACCTTCTGCCACAGGATGCTGCTGCGCTCCTTCATCTGCAGATGGTACCCGAACACTGAGTTGCCACCATCAGTCACAGGCTCATTCCAGCACACGGTCAGGCTTTCTCTGGACACCAGTGAAAACCATGGAGTGGACGGAGGGCCAGGAAAGGCTGAAGAGAGAAGTGGTGGTCAGCAGTGATAGGACAATAACACTCACAGATCTAAGACATGTTACTCACTGTAGGGCAGCTTGATCATGACGGGTTTGCTGTCGATGTGGTCACTGACACCGTAGCGGTTCACAGCTTTGATTCGGAACTGGTACTCCTCTCCCTTGGTCAGCTTGGTGGCTTTGATGGCGCTGCGGGCGACGTTGGTGGTAACCTCGGTCCAGGCCGGGGTGCTGGTTTGTCTCTTTAGGACCATATAATGTGTGACCGGACTGCCACCGTCATACTCTGGAACTGCCCACTTCAGGCAAACTGTAGTCTCGCCCACTTCGCCCACCTCCACGGGGCCAATGGGCGGGCCGGGCTTGTCCATGACCACAAAGGTGAAGCTGATTTTGGTGGTGCCGCCAGCGTTGGATGCGGTGATCTCGTACTTGCCAGCATCGTTGGAGTTGGCCTCGGTGAGAGAGATGACCACGCTGTCGGGCGTCACCTCTGCGGTCAGCCTTTTGTTCGAAGCCTTGATTGCCACGTTGTTTCTGGACAGAGCCACTTTGGGCTGAGGGCGTCCGCTCAGAGGGATCTCAAAGGTCAGGTCAGAGCCAGCTTTAGTGTACACTGTGTTTTTAGGATAGTTCTTCAGGTCAAACTCTGGAGCCTCTGTGGAAACACAACAGGAAACAGCAGGGTAAGTCAAAGTCGCCATAGTTACTATGGAAAACAATATACTGCAGTCACAATAACATACAATCTTTAGAAATACTGCTTTAAGCCTGTAATGAACTAGAGTGACTTTACAGTCTTTAAAGACTTGAAAATAAATGCATGAAATATATAAATGTAAAACGTTGATATACTAAGTACGCCAGACTCAGGCCTCTATCTATCACTGTTTACCTTGGATTTCCTTGACCACCACAGGCACAATCATCTCTTTGGCTTCGCTGAGGCCTGCGTGATTCTCCGCTTTCACTCTGAAAAAGTACTCGGCTCCTTCGCGCAGGTTCTTGATGGTGTGGTTCATGGAACGCACCGTGGCACATTTCACCCACTTGTTCTGGCCCTTTTCCAGGGCGTCGATGAGGTACCCGCTCACGCGGCTGCCTCCGTCGTACTCGGGCCGGGTCCAGCCGATGGTCACGCTGTCTTTGGTCACGTTCACAACCCCCAGCTTCAGTGGAGCAGTGGGAACCTCTGAGATGGACCAAACAGTAGGAGTGAGCTCACACTAAAAACTAACAACAGTTCAAACTAGAAGAATTTAAGGCAAACCTTTGTATTAACTAGACTTATTCCTGCCTTAGAAAAGCATGAACAAAAACTTAATTCACAGGGAACAAATCGATTATTAAGAATGATTCAGGCTTAGTAACTACTTAACTACTTAGTAACTAAACCTGGGTAATCCCCCGTTAGTCCAGGAGTGTTCCATTGTAGACATCTGTTTTTAGAAGTTTACAGTTTTGTTTTTTGTTCCCCTGCAGTGAACAATGACCTGTTCTCCTGCTCAGAATCTTCTCCTCACTGTCTTCAAAAGACTGTTTTTTGTCTTTAAAATGAAGATGCACGGCGCTCTGTGGTCCTGAACTCCAGTGCCTTCTGTGCTGATAAAGCTGTTTGTGTTAATGTGGCGGGAGAAGCCCGGGTCATTCAGGTGCTCAGGGCTGGAAGTACAGCAGGATTACTGCAGGATTACAGCAGGATTACAGCAGGATTACAGCAGGATTACTGCAGGATTACAGCAGGATTACTGCAGGATTACTGCAGGATTACTGCAGGATTACTGCAGGATTACTGCAGGATTACTGCAGGATTACAGCAGGATTACTGCAGGATTACTGCAGGATTACTGCAGGATTACTGCAGGATTACAGCAGGATTACTGCAGGATTACAGCAGGATTACTGCAGGATTATAGCAGGATTATAGCAGGATTACAGCAGGATTACTGCAGGATTACTGCAGGATTATAGCAGGATTACTGCAGGATTACAGCAGGATTACAGCAGGATTACAGCAGGATTACAGCAGGATTACAGCAGGATTACTGCAGGATTACTGCAGGATTATAGCAGGATTACAGCAGGATTATAGCAGGATTACTGCAGGATTACTGCAGGATTACAGCAGGATTACTGCAGGATTATAGCAGGATTATAGCAGGATTACTGCAGGAATACAGCAGGATTACAGCAGGATTACAGCAGGATTACAGCAGGATTACTGCAGGATTATAGCAGGATTACAGCAGGATTACAGCAGGATTACTGCAGGATTACAGCAGGATTACTGCAGGATTACAGCAGGATTACTGCAGGATTACTGCAGGATTACAGCAGGATTACAGCAGGATTACAGCAGGATTACTGCAGGATTATAGCAGGATTACAGCAGGATTACTGCAGGATTACTACAGGATTACAGCAGGATTACAGCAGGATTACAGCAGGATTACAGCAGAATTACTGCAGGATTATAGCAGGATTACTGCAGGATTACAGCAGGATAACTGCAGGATTACTGCAGGATTACAGCAGGATTACAGCAGGATTACAGCAGGATTACAGCAGGATTACAGCAGGATTACTGCAGGATTACAGCAGGATTACTGCAGGATTACAGCAGGATTACTGCAGGATTATAGCAGGATTACAGCAGGATTACTGCAGGATTACTGCAGGATTATAGCAGGATTATAGCAGGATTACAGCAGGATTACAGCAGGATTACTGCAGGATTACTGCAGGATTATAGCAGGATTACAGCAGGATTACTGCAGGATTACAGCAGGATTATAGCAGGATTACAGCAGGATTACAGCAGGATTATAGCAGGATTACTGCAGGATTACTGCAGGATTACTGCAGGATTATAGCAGGATTATAGCAGGATTACTGCAGGATTACAGCAGGATTACAGCAGGATTACAGCAGGATTACTGCAGGATTATAGCAGGATTACAGCAGGATTACAGCAGGATTACTGCAGGATTACTGCAGGATTACAGCAGGATTACTGCAGGATTACAGCAGGATTACTGCAGGATTACTGCAGGATTACAGCAGGATTACAGCAGGATTACTGCAGGATTACTGCAGGATTATAGCAGGATTACAGCAGGATTACTGCAGGATTACTGCAGGATTACTGCAGGATTACAGCAGGATTACAGCAGGATTACAGCAGGATTACTGCAGGATTATAGCAGGATTACAGCAGGATTACAGCAGGATTACAGCAGGATTACTGCAGGATTACTGCAGGATTATAGCAGGATTACTGCAGGATTACAGCAGGATTACAGCAGGATTACAGCAGGATTACAGCAGGATTACTGCAGGATTACAGCAGGATTACAGCAGGATTATAGCAGGATTACAGCAGGATTACTGCAGGATTACTGCAGGATTACTGCAGGATTATAGCAGGATTACAGCAGGATTACAGCAGGATTACTGCTGTTAAGGTGCAAGAAGATCAGGTTCAAGCGAAACTGCAAACAGAGCTATAATCATGAGGTTCCATACGGTGGGCGGAGCTTACTCAGAGTTCTCAGATTGAATCCACAGACTGAGAATGACTCTTGAGTTGAAACATCTTGTTTTTCTAAAAACTGTCCAGATGACTTCAACTGAATCTTTTTCTACTACTTTACTTTTACTCTAACCCTAATTCATAACCATAAACTTAATTACATATTTACTATGCTGGAATGACATTTGATAAACTAAATGTTGCTCATGCTTTGTTAGGGTCATTTAAGGTGTAGGAGTGTAGCTATTATAAAGTGGTACCAAATGCAAAGGATTCTTTTGAACTGCCAGCTAGTTCATATCTGTGTACTTTCTATTCAAGCATAACTGCATAACGGGTGTGGCATGTTTTTGAATTGTTGGTTGAAACAAAGTTTTCTTAATTTTACTCTCAAACTCTTAATTTTCTGCAATGAAGTAGAAATATCTAAAACTTGGATGAGTTAATAGTATATTAAAGGTGCACTGTGTAACTTTTCTGATGGAAGGTCACTCTTGTCTCCATGTGGATAATATTGCTATGTCACAGAAAAATCCCCTGTAATTGACTAAATGCAATTTCAATATGTTTATTACCATGACGTGAAACATTAGAGTCTCAAAGCTGCTGATCAGTTTGTGCCCATAGCTTTTATTTCTCGTACCTGTGATCTTGGTGCCGGACTTGGCCTCCTGGGGCACTCCAATGCCGTGCTCGTTCTCTCCCATCACCCTGAAGTAGTAGATGGCGCCCTCCTGCAGGTCTTCCACGTGGTAGCTCAGCTCGTGGCAGTTGCTTGTGGCACAAACCCAGGCCTTTTTGCTGGCTTCTCTTTTCTCCACGTGATACACCTTCACCGCATCTCCTCCATCGTTCTCCGGTGCCTCCCACGTCAGCGTGGCAGAGTCACGAGTCACTTCAGACACCTTTACGTTCATGGGCGGTCCAGGCGAGTCCAGGACCTTGACCGACATTGGCAGCGTGGCCGTGCCGAGAGGAGACGTGATGGTGACACTGTACTCGCCAGAGTCATTCCTCGTGGCTTTGTCAATGGTGAGCTTTGTGTGTGACTCTGTGGAGTCGATGGTTCCTCTGACCTTAAGGTCCACTCCCTCTTTGACCCATTCCACTGAGGGGGCGGGGTTTCCATTGAATGGCACATTCAGTGTGAAAGCGGCACTGTGTTTGACCATCAGCACTTTCCTCATCTCAAGGTCCACGTCGAACGAGGGCTCGCACGTGCGGTCCATGGCAGCGGCCGGGTCAGAGTACGAGCTGCGGCCGCTCGGCCCGATCTTATTCACAGCTTTGACACAGAATTCGTATTCAGTATCGGTCTTCAGGCCACTGACAGTAAACTCCAGGCTCTTGGCGAGAGCAATTGCCTCTGTCCATCGCGCCAGCTCTTCGGGTGACTCCTCCTCTTCCTCCTCGTCTTCATATTCCTCCTCATCCTCCTCATCCTCCTCAGTCTTGGGTTTAGGGATGTACTCCCTGAACTCTACGCTATAGCCCAGGACAGCCGCTCCACCATCCTCAGTTGGGGGTTTCCATACGATGGAGATGGAGTCTTTAGTTGAGTTAATGATCTTAGGTTTGGTGGGTCGAGAGGGAATAACCAGAGGATCTGCTGCCCTAAAGACAGCAGAGTGCTCGCTGGCAGGGCTGAGCCCGGCGGCGTTCTCTGCGTACACTCTGAAGTCATATTCGCAGCCTTTCCTCAGTTTGGTGGCGACGGCGGTGCATTCGGTCACCAGGTCCCTGTTGACACGGACCCAGCGCATGCCGGTCTTCTCTCTGCGCTCAATCATGTACCCGATCACAGCGCTGCCTCCGTCCGCCACAGGTTTGCACCAGGTAAGTGTCATGGTGTCTCCGGTGATTTCAGTGACATCGATGCTCATGGGCGGGGTGGGGACGGTGAAGGGGTCAGTAATCTTGACAATGTCGCTTTCCAGAGGCTCTCCTCTGCCAAGTTTGCTCACAGCGATCACTCTGAAGACGTACTCCTCTCCCTTCAACAGTCCCTTTACTTTGTAGAAGGTCTTAGCAATGTCTCCTTTAATCAAGGTCCAGGCCAAGCGGCTTGTCTCTCTTCTCTCTACAATGTAGTGAGTGATGTCTTCTCCTCCAGCCTCCTGCGGGGGGCCCCAGGACAGAGTGCAGGCCTCGGCTGTAAGTCCAGTGATATGAAGAGGTCCGGCGCAGGGGCCGGGTTTGTCCATGATTACGCAGTTGATGGGCATGGTGACAACACCGACGATGTTCTTCAGTGTCAGGACGTACTGTCCGGAGTCCCGTCTGATACAATCCTTCACCACAATGGCGGTGCTTGTTTCTGTGGAAACTATCTGGATCCTGGCTCTCAGCTCAATCTCTTTTCCGTCTTTAGTCCAGGAAACAACAGGTTCAGGGCGGCCAGCCAGGTCAGCGCTGATTCTCAGAGTCTCTCCAGCTTTCACCTTCACTGTCTCCCTGTATTTCACGTCCATCATAATGCGTGGCAGTTCCACGTCATCCATGACTGTGATGGGCCCAGTGTTGTATGAGGGATGGCTGAAGAGTCCAGCTGCATTCTTGGCAATGACTCTGAAGTCGTACTGGCTGTTCTCTGTGAGCCCTGTGGCATCGTAGTGCGTCTCCGGCACATTGGTGAAATTACAACGGGTCCAGCGTCCTTCGGGCAGATCTCTGCGCTCAATGACGTAGCCTGATACTTTGGCACCACCGTCATACTCGGGTTTGTCCCAGGACAGAGACACGGAGGACCTGGTCACGGCCATAACCACGGGCATTCCAGGTGGGTCACATGGGTCTCTAGCTGCAACAGCCTCACAGGTTTTGCTGCACTTACCAATGCCGGCGATGTTCTCTGCATAAACACGGTATTCATACATCATGCCTTCGTCGACACCGCTCACTTTGTACTCTGTGTCTTTGATCATTCCGCGGTTCATCTTTGTCCAGAGTATGCTTGTGCGCTCCTTCCTCTCCAGATGGTAGCCCAGCACGGGGCTGCCGCCGTCAGTTACCGGCTCGTTCCACGTCACTATCATGAATGACTTAGTAGCCAGCTTCACGATGGGAGTGGAGGGAGGTCCAGGCAGTTTGAAGTTGTACTGAGCTGTGATTCCTGGTGAGTCCAAGTAAGTGCTCTTTCCATATCTGTTCACGGCATAAATGCGAAACTGGTACTCTGCTCCGTGAGTAAGGCGTCCGGCTTTAAATGCCGTTCTGGCCACGTTGCCAGCAACAATCTGCCACTCCTGAGAGTTGGTGTCTCTCTTTTCAATAATGTAGTGGCTGATTGAGCAACCACCGTCATACTCGGGCGGAGACCAGGACAGACTGATACTGTCAGAGGTGACAGCGTCCACTTTGACGGTTTTAGGAGGTCCAGGTTTGTCCAAGACGACCACAGTGATGTCACTGGAGACAGTTCCTCCCGTGTTGGCCAGAGTGATCTCGTATTTACCTACATTCTCCCGGCTGGCCTCTTTGATCATGATCTTTGAGGAAACGGCTGTGTTCAGGATGGTCACAGAGGAGGACTGTTTCAGAGGGAGGCCATCTTTCTTCCATGAGACGACAGGTTTTGGTCTGCCTCTGACTGGCACCTCAATTGTTAGGTCATCTTTGGCTTTGACGCTGTATGCTGTAAACAACAGGTTCAGAGACGGTTCAATGGGCACGTCCTTTGCAATGACCGGCAGCCCCAGGTCTTTGGGCTCGCTCTTGCCTTTCTCATTGATGGCCAAGACTCTGAACAGATACGCTTCATTGGGCGTCAGGTTGGCTATCTTGGCCTCTAGGACTTTGACAGTGCAAGCTGTGCCCCACTTGTCACCACTTTTTGGCTTGAATTCTACGTTATAGCACATAACTTTGCTGCCCCCATCGTGGGTCGGTTTCTCCCAGGCCAAAGATACGCTGGTCTTGGTCTGATCCACGAGGGTGACTTTGTTCGGGGGCATAGGCACTTCTGAAATCTTGATCTCTTTGGTCTCAACGCTCTGGCCCTGTCCGTACTCATTTACGGCACACACTCTGAAGTAGAAGGTTCCTCCTTCAGGCAGCTCCTCGATCTTGAAGGAGTTGGCCGTGCAGTTGCTGGTGACAGTAGTGTAGGCTTTACGCACAGATTCTCTCTTTTCCACAATATAGTTTGTTATCTTGGAGCCCCCGTCAGTCAAAGGAGTGTCCCAGGCCAGAGTAACAGAGTCCTTCTTTAGCTCCTTCACAGCAAACTTCTGTGGAGCGCTTGGAGTGTCCAGGATTCTCACGGCAACAACAGCAGACTTTGATCCGCTGCTGTTCTCGAGCGTGAGGGAATACTTTCCACTGTCAAACCTGTTCACGCTATCAATGACCAACATGGTGTAGGAGCTGGTGGTGTCAATGGCGGCGCGGTCCGTGAGAAGGCCATCGACCTTCTCCCATTTCGCTGCTGGCTCCGGGCGTCCTCTGATTGCCACAAACAGACGCAGAGTTCCACCTGCGCGCACAGACACCACCTTCCTCAACTCGGCGTCTAGCTCCACCTCTGGGGCTTCGGCACGGGATGAGGTGACTACGGTGCCGCTGACATTAGCAGCTTCGCCCACGCCCTCCGAGTTTATGGCACACACTCTGAACTGGTACTCTCCTCCTTCTTTTAGATCTGTGATGGTCAGTTTTGTGGCTTGGATTCCAGTCGGAGGAGTACACATGGACCATTCTTTCTCCGCAACTGGTTCGACTGCGGGTGCCACCTCTGCCTCCTCAGTTTCCTCGGGCAAAGGCGTGTACTCCCTCATTTCCACTATGTAGCCCTTAACATAGGCACCTCCATCAAAGTCGGGTTTTCCCCAGGACAGGGAAACTGATGTCTTGGAGTAGTCTATGACTTTAGGATGGTGCGGTGGTCTAGGTGGGGTGAGGGCGTTGCATGCTCTGCAGAGAAGAGAGAGCTCGCTCAGGTCTCCCATTCCCGCCTCGTTTTCAGCAGTGACGCGGTATTCATAAAAGTGGTTGGTCATCAAACCGGTCACCCTGAAGCTGGTCTCCAGAAGCTTCTCTCTGTTACATTTAGTCCACCTAATGCTGTCTTTGTCACGCTTCTCCAGATGGTAGCCCTGGATCTCAGCACCACCTGTTTGCTCTGGGGCAGACCAAGAAAGGAGCATGGAGTCCTTTGTGATTTCAGTAGCCTCAGGAGTACCTGGAGCACTTGGGGGTTTGTACGGGTTACGGGCAATTATTGGTTCGCTTTCCAGGAAGTCACCAATGCCGTATTTGTTCACGCCTCTCACTCTGAAGATGTATTCCTCAGACGGGAGTAGGTTCTTGACCTTGAAGAAGAGTCCATCAATTTTGGGTGAAACCACCGTCCAGGAGAGTCGACTGGTCTCCCTCTTCTCCAGGATGTAGTGCGTGATAGAAGCGCCTCCGTCCAGAGCAGGCTGAGCCCAGGCGAGTGTGCAGCGGTCGGACATCACGCCTGTCACCTTCATGGGCCCAGCAGGGGCCCCTGGTTTGTCCAGCACTTTAACAATGACGGGGAAGTTCTTTACGCCTCCAAGATTTTTCAGCACAAGATCATAGTTTCCGCTGTCAAGTTTGGTCACATCTTTAATGGTCATGGAGGCGCGCTTCACAGCGAGTTTTACTTCGATACGCAGCGCTTTGGCCATTTCTTTGCCCTCTTTGTGCCAGCTGATTTCCGGGAAAGGTTTGCCGTGAACATCAGCATCGAGCACCAGGTTTTCGCCTGCGTTCACCACAATAATGTCCTTGTATTTGGGGTCCATGGAGGCACGTGGAGGCTCAATTTCATCTGTGGCGGTAATAGGTCCAGAGCTGTCAGAAGGCTCACTGAAAACTCCGGCTGCATTTCTGGCGATCACTCTGAACTCGTACTGCTCTGCCTCGGTCAAACCAGTTACGGTGTACTCTGTGTCTGCAATGTTGGTGAAGTTAGCCCTGACCCAGTGGCCATCAGGAGATGACAGGTCCTTCCTCTCCACAATGTATCCGGTCACTTTACTGCCGCCGTCATACTGTGGTTTGGTCCACTGGATTTTGATCACGTTTTTGGAGATGGTTATGGCTTCAGGAGCGCCAGGAGGATCACAAGGATCACGAGCGACAAAGGACTCAGACACTTTGCTGCAGCGTCCAATTCCAACAATGTTCTCAGCATATACTCTGAACTCGTACCCAATTCCTTCCTCCAGATTACAGATCTTGAACTGTGTGTCGGCAATGAGCATCTTGTTCAGTTTGTTCCACATAATGCTGCTTCGCTCTTTACTCTCAAGGTGGTAGCCAATCACAGTGCTTCCTCCGTCAATCACTGGCTCGTTCCACTCCACAATCATCATTTCTTTTGTGGCAGATTGAATGTGTGGTGTTCCAGGTGGCCCTGGTAATTTGAACGGGTACTGCACCACGATAGATTTGGAGTCTAGAGATGCTCCCTTTCCGTACCTGTTCTCTGCGATGATTCTGAACTGGTACTCGGCACCAGTCTTGAGTTTGGTGACTTTGAAGGCTGTTCTTGCGAGCTGTGTGGTGACTGACTGCCATGTCTGTGTTGTTGTGTCGCGTTTCTCCACAATGTAGTTTTTGACCTGGCACCCTCCCGTGTACTCTGGCGCTTCCCAGGCCAGATGCACAAATGTGTTGCTCACTTCCACCACTTTCAGAGGACCTTTGGGTGGGCCCGGTTTATCCAGGATGATAACAGACACCTCTTCCGTGGCTGAGCCCTCAGAATTAGTGGCGGTGATGGAGTATTTTCCCAGGTCATCTTTGCAGGCTTCTGTGATGGAGATGGAGGTGGTGCTCGCTGTGCTGGCCACGTTGACTCTGGAGGTGACTTTCAGTGTTTGTCCATCTTTGGTCCATGCGACTCTGGGTTTGGGGCGTCCGATCACTGGGAATTCCAGCTTCAGGTCTTTTCCGGCAAGAACGGTGTAACTGTTGAATTGCAGTTTGATGCTGGGCTCCATCGTCATGTCTGCTGCGATCACGGGAGCAGCTAAGGCTTTGGGCTCGCTCTTGCCTTTATCGTTGTATGCGATTATTCTGAACATGTATTCTGTTCCGGAGGTTAGGCCTTTCACGGTGCCCTCGCAGGTCTTCACATTTGATGCCACGCCCCACTTATCTGTTCCTTTGGGCAGCATCTCGATAAGGTAACCTCCAATTCGGCTTCCTCCATCGTGTTCCGGTTTCTCCCAGGCCAGAGACGCACTCACTTTAGTCACATCTGTCAGATAGATTTTTCCCACTGGCAGCGGCACTTCAGAGGCTTTAGAGGCGGTCTTTGTTTCCACTGGTTGTCCCATTCCAAACTCATTCTCTGCGGACACTCTGAAGTAGTACATGGCGCCCTCGATTAGATTCTCCACTTTGAACGTGGTCTTTGTGCATTTTGTGGAGACATTGGCGTAGGCCTTTCTGGTAGATTCACGTTTATCAACGACGTAGTTTTTTATTTTGGAGCCACCATCAACGAGAGGCGCGTCCCACACCAGAGTCACAGAGTTGGTTTTAACTTCTTTGACAACAAGTTTGAGAGGAGAAGAAGGAGTGTCCAGCACTTTGACAGACACCACCTCAGACACAGTGCCGCTGCTGTTTGTGAGACTCAGCGTGTACTTCCCGGAGTCGTTTCTGTCGCTAGAGTCGATGGAAAGCTGCGTGAATGTCAGTGCCTTCTCCACAACAGCCTTCTCCGGCAGCTCACCTTCATCTTTGCTCCACTTTATCTCAGGCATCGGACGGCCCTTGAATGGAACGTGGATTCTGACAGAGGCGCCAGCCTTAACCACAATGCCCTTCCTGAGCTCAGAGTCCAGGTGGATCTGCGGTGGCTCCACGCGTTCTTCAGTCTTTGCAGTGCCAGAGAGGACAGCTGGTTCGCCCACGCCCAGTTTGTTCAGAGCACTGACCTGGATCTTGTACTCCATGCCCTCCGCTAGCTTTGTGATCTCATATTTGTTGAGCCTGAGGCCGGTGGCAGGAGTGACCATGATCCACTCCTCCTCCTCGGCTTTGCACACCTCCACAATATAGCCCTGAATGGGACTTCCGCCGTCAGATGCCGGTTTTCCCCAGGCCAGCGAGATGGAGGTCTTGGTGGAGTCAGTGGCGTTGATGTAGCTGGGAGCGCTGGGTTTGAACTTGGGGTCACAAGCTCTGTAGTAGGAGCTGGGAAGACTGGGCTCTCCGGTTCCCACAACATTCTCCGCAGAGACTCTGAACTCATACTCATGGCTGTTGGTCAGACCGGTCACTCTGAAGGAGAGATCTGTCACCTTCTGTCTGTTACATCTGGTCCATTTGATACCGGCTCTGTCCTTCTTCTCAATGACGTATCCTATAATCTCACTGCCTCCGTCAGATTCGGGGGAGGTCCACGAGAGAGTCATTCCATCGTGAGCAATGTGAGAGATGTCCTCAATGTGGGGTGGTCCTGGAGTCATGAATGGCGTCCTCATGAGAACATTTTCAGACTCCAGAGGCTCGCTGGTGCCATACTTGTTTACAGCCATCACGCGGAACGTGTACTCATTACCTTCCAGCAGTTTGGTCACTTTGTAGCAGGTGCTGGTACAGCTGGTGCAAACAATGGTCCAGGCCAGGCGGCTCGTCTCTCTGCGCTCGATGATGTAGTGACTGACGGCACTGCCGCCGTCGTGGAGTGGCGTACGCCAGGCGAGTGTGCACCTGTCCTCAGCCACTCCGGTCACATGCAAAGGACCCCCGCAGACGCTGGGTTTGTCCAGAACCACCACTTTGAAGGGAATGGTTTCGTTGCCGGCCTCGTTGGTGAGTTGTAACACATACAGCCCACCATCAATGCGCACGCAGTCTTTAATGACAATCATTGCTCGCTTCTCAGAGTTTTTTATCTCAAGTCTCAGCGTGTTTTCAATTTGTTTCTCGTCCTTGAACCACTGTATTGTTGGAAGGGGTTTTCCACGCACGTCGGCGTCGAGTTGGAATGTTTCTCCCGCGTTTATGACAATTGTTTTAGTGAACTCAGGGTCGATGGAGTATGTAGGCGCCTCCACCGTGTCGCTGGCAGTAATGGGGCCACTGTTGTAGGATGGTTTGCTAACGGTGCCTACGGCATTCTTGGCGATGACTCTGAAGTCGTACTGAGCATTCTCAGTGAGTCCGGTAATGGTAAACTGTGTCTCGATGACATTGGTGAAGTTGGCTCTGACCCAACGTCCCTCGGGCAGGTCACGTCTCTCCACAGTGTAGCCAGTGATTTTGCTGCCGCCATCATACTCAGGTTTGGTCCACTGAATCACAATAGTGTCTTTGGTGACGTGGACGAGCTCAGGGTCACCGGGCGGGTCACAAGGGTCACGTGCCGCGCAGCCCTCAGACACTTTGCTGCAGCGACCGATGCCAACAATGTTCTCGGCATAGACGCGGTACTCGTACTCCACGCTCTCCTCCAGAGGGTAGCTCTTGAACATGGTCTCATGGATTAGTGTCTTGTTGATCTTCACCCACAAGATGCTGTTCCTCTCCTTCCTCTCCAGGTGGTAACCCAAGATTGAGCTGCCTCCATCGTAGACTGGCTCATGCCACTCCACCAACTGATGGTCACGGGAAAGAGAAGCGATGAAGGGAGTGCCCGGAGGACCTGGCTCTCTATATGGGTACTGGGCCACCACAGTTGGGGAGTCTAAGCCATGGCTCTTTCCATATTTGTTCTGAGCGATGATTCTGAACTGGTACTCAGCCCCTGTCTTGAGTCGGGTTACTTTAATGGATGTCCTGGCGTAGTTGATGTTGACATTCTCCCAGACGTTGGTGGTGGTGTCTCTCTTTTGAACAACATAATTTGAGATCTGGCAGCCACCATTGTGTTTGGGCGGGTTCCAGGAGATGCTGACGCTCTGAGTTGTGATCTCATCAAACTTCACGGGGCCCGATGGAGGGCCCGGTCTGTCCAGGACAATGATCTCGACTGACGTTTCCTTCTTTCCAGCAGTATTCGTGGCGCTGACAGTGTACATTCCACCATCATCTCCTGTCGCCTCTTTGATGCTGAGTGTGGTCGTGCCAGGTGCGTTAATGATATTCACTCGTGTGGTGAACTTCAGCGGTGCTCCGTCTTTGCTCCAGCTCACAACGGGCCTGGGGCGGCCAATCACCGGGATGACGACATTCAGGTCCTTCCCAACATGAACGCTGTAGTTGCTGAAGGCTGGACGCACGTCTGGCTCAATGACCAGGTCTTTGGTCATGACATGGCCGGAGAGTACACGCGGGTCACTCTTTCCCTTGTCGTTCATAGCGGTGACTCTGAACAGGTACTCTTCTCCCGGGTTCAGGTTGGACACTGTAGCCTCCATTGTCTTAAAAGTATTGACGCCGTTCCACTTCTGTTGCCCCTTCAGTTGCACCTCTAGCAGATACTGCAGCACTCTGCTGCCACCATCGTACTCAGGCTTCTCCCAGGCCAGTGAGATGCTGGTCTTGGTCTGATCTGTCACAATCAGATTCTTAGGGCACTGCGGCACCTCAGAGACCTTTAGTGGGTCCAAGATGATAGCGGGAAGACCGACACCATGAGCGTTCTCAGCCAAGACTCTGAAGTAGTAGCTGCAGCCCTCCTGCAGAGACTCCACCTTCCAAGACAGAGCATGGCAGTTTGTGACCACAGCAGCATAGGTCTTACGGGTGCTCTCTCTCTTTTCCACAATGTAGTTTTTAATTTTAGCGCCACCATCAAGAAGAGGAGGTTCCCAGGCCAGAGTGACCGACTGGTTTGTGATCTCTTGGACCTTGAGGGTCACTGGGGCGCTTGGCGTGTCCAGGACTCGCACCACAATGTAGGCAGACTTTATTCCGCTGGTGTTCTCAATGGTAATGCAGTATTTGCCACTGTCGTTGCGGCTCATGTTGTCGATTACCAGAGAAGAGTAGCTACTTGTGACCTCAACTTGCGCCGTCTCCTTCAGCGGTGCTTCATCTTTGTCCCACTTAACGGTAGGAGTAGGGCGGCCTTTGATTGGGATAAAGAGTCTGAGAGAACCGCCAGCTTTGATCGAAACAATGTTGCGAAGTTCGGGGTCAATGTCAAGGTCGGGCTCCTCGAGTTTGTCCAGAGCTACAATGACCCCAGAGACATCTGCGGCTTCGCCCACGCCCACTTTGTTCAGGGCGCAGACTCGGAACTTGTAGGCCTGGTTCTCTTTCAGGCTTGTGACCTCATATTTGGTGCGTTTAATGCCGGCGGGTGGGGTGCACATAACCCACTCCTCGGCAGGCGCCTCTGGGGTGGCACCCTCCTCTGCTGGGTCCTCGGCCACAGGTTCTACTGGATCTGTGGTTGTGCAACACTCCACGATATAAGCCTGAATCTCACAGCCACCGTCGAATGCAGGTTTGCCCCAGGACAAAGACACAGTGGACTTGGAGGTGTCCAGGACTCTTGGGTTGTGTGGAGGGCCTGGTGGGAACACAGGGTCCACGGCTCTGAAGAAGACGGTGGGGGAACTGGCCTCTCCAACGCCAATGGCATTTTCAGCAGCAACTCTGAACTCATAAATGTGGCTCTCCAAAAGCCCAGTCACTCTGAAGTTGAGTTCAGTGACAGTAGATCTGTTGCAGCGAGTCCACCTCACGCCCTCTTTGTCGTGTTTCTCAATGATGTAGCCTGTGATGGGGCTACCTCCGTCCTCAGAGGGAGCCTCCCATGTGAGGATCATAGAGTCCTTCTTGATGTCTGATACCTCCAGGCCTTTGGGTGCTCCCGGTGGAATGTATGGATCTTTGATAAAGACTGGAGCAGACTCAAGAGGCACGCCGACTCCAAACTGATTCACAGCTCTGATCCTGAAGATGTACTCATCTCCCTCCAGCAGTTTGGTTACTTTCAGACAGGTGTTCTCCACCTTGGGATCAATCACGGTCCATACAAGGCGGCTGGTCTCACGTCTCTCCACAATATAGTGGGAGATCTTTGAGCCGCCGTCCTGAACTGGGGCCTTCCAAGAGATACAGCAGCGGTCATTCAAGATTCCAGTCACATTTACAGGTCCTTGTGGTTCCCCAGGTTTATCCAAGACCACCACATTCACCTTCACCTCCTTCTCCCCACCGGGATTCCTGAGCAGTAGCGTGTACTCCCCTCCGTCGGACAGTTTAGCTTCTTTCACAGATATAAGTGCCTTTGTGGGCATATTCTTAATCTCCCTGTGAATGGTGTTGCCGAGCTCTTGCTCTCCCATCATCCAGTGAATAGAAGGCAGGGGTTTCCCGTGCACATCCGCGTCAATCTTGAAATTGTCTCCGGCATTGACGATGAGCATCTGCGTGTACTGTGGGTCAATGCTGAGGCGCGGTGGTTCTATTTCGTCTTTGGCGGTGATGGGGCCGGTGCTGTAGGAAGGCAGACTGAAAACTCCGGCCGCATTGCGTGCAATCACTCTAAACTCGTACTGGTTATCGGGGACGAGTCCGGTGGCGACGTACTCTGTCTCAATGACGTTTGTGAAGTTGGCCTTGAGCCAGCGGCCTTCAGGCAGCTCCTTCTTCTCCACGATGTAACCCGTGACTTTGGCTCCACCGTCGTACTCGGGTTTGGTCCAGACAATTGTCACAGAGTCCTTAGTGATCTTTGTTGCCTCAGGAGTACCTGGAGGATCACACGGGTCCCTCGCTATGGTGCCCTGGGACACTTTGCTGACTTTGCCAATACCGACGATGTTCTCTGCATAGACACGGTACTCATACTCCATGCCAGGCTCCAGTCCGGTGGTTTTAAAGGTCTGCTCTACGATCAGAGACTTATTCAGCTTCACCCACATGATACTGTTCCTCTCTTTGCGCTCCAGGTGGAAGCCCAGGATGGAAGTGCCTCCATCGTTCACCGGCTCGTTCCAAATCACCACCATGGTGTCTTTGGTGCAAGCCTCGATGGAAGGAGTACCTACAGAGACAGATATATCATTAGTGTTAATATTAGTGGTGAACCAGATATTTTCTATATAGTATTTCTCACACTAAACTTATTTGGGTTAGGGTTATGTCTAAACTGATTTTTTTTTATGTAAATTGAGTCAAATAAATGTACACATTACATTTGTCGTGAGTGAATTTGTCTCATGTTTAATCATAAGTTTTGTCTAAAACTTTTCTAGAGCTTATTTGCTTCCTGTTTCTGAAGAGTTAGAACTGACCCAGAGTTAACGCTTCATCACTGATGTAAGTGCTTTTACTCACTGATGATCGGCTGATACCGATACTGGGCCGATATATCGGTGCATCCCTCCTTAATATAGTCTAATTCTGTACCGTGTATGAACCCCATATGAACATGATACATATCGACACAAATATTATACAAATATTGTACAGTATTACTTTAAATCTCACTATTAGGTTTAATGATTATTATTTAATGATTAATGATGTGCAAAATATGTTTATTTAAGTTATTCTCAAAACTGTGTGTTATTCCAAGGCTAATTCAATTGTTTGTTCCTACACGTTATTCTTGCTCCACCTGAATACTTCCTGACAGTATAATGAATAATATGTCATAATTATAATAATAATGTATAATGATACAATAGGATAAATCAACTGTAAATAACCAATTACAAAACCAACTGTAAATAAGAGTGTTATTTTTATTGAGAGTTTTGTCCTAAGTTATTATTATACTTCTGGGCCTAATCTGTTTCTGGGCCTTATCTGTGTTGCAACACTGGAATTTACCCATTGTAGGACACATAAAGTGTATCTTATCTTACCAGGGCTATATTGAAACTAAACACATATGGATTATGCTCTAGTTTAGCATTAAAAAGAATGACATTCTGATCCAAAATGATTACATAAATGAGATAAATCCTTGCACACTTGGACATTAAGATTGTAGAAACGTACCTGGTGGTCCAGGCAGTTTGTAGGGGTACTGTGCAGCGATGCACTCAGACTGCAGCGCTGGCCCTTTGCCATATCTGTTCTCGGCCGTGATCCTGAACTGGTACTCCGACCCGGTCTTCAGTCTGCCGGCCTTCACCTTGGTGCGTGCAAGGTTTGGAGACACCATGGTCCACGTGGTGGTGGACGTGTCTCTCTTCTCCACGATGTAGTGCTTAATAGTGCAGCCTCCTTTGTAATCTGGAGGACTCCAGGAGATGCTGATGCTGTCAGATGTCACCTCCTCCACTTTGACAGGACCCGTGGGCTGCCCCGGCTTGTCCAGGACCACCACTCCCAACTCCACTTTGTTCTCTCCGGCTGTGTTGGTCAAAGTGATCACGTAGTGGCCCACGTCGTCACTGGTTGCTTCTTTAATATTTAGGTTCAGCATCGTTTCTGCAGCGGTATAGTTCACCCTGGTGGTTCTCTTGAGTGGAATTCCGTCTTTCACCCAGGACACTGCAACTTTGGGTCGAGCCACAAAGGGTATTTCAATCGTGAGGTCCTCTCCGGCGAGAACACTGAAGGTGTTGAACAGCATCTTCACGTCCGGAGCAATGACCAGATCTTTGACAATGACCGGGACACCGATCTGCCGCGGGTCACTTGTGCCCTTCTCGTTTCTGGCAGAGACACGGAACATGTACTCTTCACCAGCATTCAGGTTACTGATGGTGGCCTCTGTCTCCTTCACAATCAGCGCCTGTGTCCACTTGTCAATGCCCTTTGGCTGAGCCTCAATCACGTAGCATCCGACTCTAGAGCCGCCATCGTGCACTGGCTTCTCCCACGTCAGAGTCACACTGCTCTTCGTAACGTCCTTCAGAATGATCTTTCCTGGAGGCTGCGGTTTTTCAGACACTTTGACAGACTCAATGGTCTCAATGGGAAGACCGATACCAAATTCGTTCTCGGCTAGGACTCTGAAGTAGTAGTTGCATCCCTCAAGGAGTTGGTCAATGGTAAACGTGGTGCTGTGACAGTTTGATTTGACAGTGGCATAGGCCTTTCTGGTGGACTCACGTTTCTCAACAATGTAGTTCTTTATTTTGACACCACCGTCGTTCACAGGAGGGTCCCAGATGAGTGTGACAGACTTGTAGGTCACAGCAGTGATCTTCAGGTTCTGAGGAGCACTAGGAGTGTCCAGGACACACACCTGGACGGTGGCCACTTTGGAGCCAGAGCTGTTCTCCACGGTGAGGTTGTACTTTCCACTGTCAAAGCGGTTCACATTCTCAATGACCAGGGAAGTGTAAGAGGTGGTGCTCTCAATGGTGGCTCTCTCCACAGGCTCTCCATCCTCTTTGGTCCATTTGGCAGTGGGTGAGGGGCGTCCTCTAATTGGAACGAACAGGCGCAGTGAGGCGCAGGCTCTGAGGCTCACCACCTTCCGGAGCTCCAAGTCCAGGTCCATCTCGGGTGGAAGCAGGCGGTCCTCGGCTTTAGGGTTTTCAGGCACAGATGCGGCCTCACCCATGCCTTCACTGTTCATGGCAGAGACCTGGATCTTGTATTCTTGGTTTTCCATCAGGTTCAAGATGGTGAAGCTTGTAGCTATCAGACCCTCTTTGGGTGTCCTGATGATCCATTCCTCATCCTCCTCTTTCTCACAGGGGGTGCAAGTCTCCAAAACGTACCCGGTGACATCTGAACCACCATCGTAGACTGGTTTGTTCCAGGCCACGGTGATGGACGACTTGGTAGTGTCCAGAACTCTGGGGTTGCAGGGGGGGTCTGGCACGTACAGGATGTCTGTGGCTTTGTAGAAGGGGCTGGAGATGCTTGGAGCACTGACTCCAGCCACGTTCTCCGCCGTCACCCTGAACTCGTACATGTGCCCAACAAGAAGCCCGCTCACTCTGAACTGCAGTTCCTTCACTTTCCTCTTGTTGCACTTGACCCAACGCAGGCCCGTGCGGTCCTTCCTCTCCACATTGTAGTGAGTGATCGGGGTTCCTCCGTCGCTCTTTGGCTCCTGCCACATCAGGACCATGGAGTCTTTTGTGATGGCGGTGACCTCTGGGTTCTCAGGAGGAGCGGGGACGGTGTAGGGGTTGTCTGCGATGGTCGGCTCGGACTCCAGAGCCTCTCCCAGGCCGTATTTATTCACGGCCATGACTCTGAAGATGTACTCATTTCCTTTGAGCAGTTTGGTTACTTTGAAGTCTGTGACCTGCAAATTGGAGGCCACGCTGGTCCAGACCAGGCGGCTGGACTCTCGCTTCTCAATGATGTAACCCTCAATCTTGGCGCCGCCGTCGTCTGCAGGAGGGGCCCAGGCGATGACACAGTTATCGGCCGTGACGTCAGACACTTTGAGGGGTCCACCCGGGGGACCAGGCCGATCTAAAACTTTGACTTTGAAGATGTGTTTTGCAAATCCTCCCACGTTGGTGGCGGTGAGGACAAACTCTCCTCCATCGGCTCTCACAGAGTCTTTGTTAGTGAGCGTAGTTGTGAGCTCGGTGAAGCGCACCTCCTGTTTCAGCGTGTTCTCCACCTCTTTGCCGTACTTTGTCCAGACCATGGAGGGTGTGGGCTGCCCTGCGATGTCAGCGTCCAGTTTGAATGACTCTCCGGCCTTCAGCTGCACCACATCTTTGAACACGGCGTCAACCATGATACGCGGCTCCACAATGTCGTCGCAACAGATGATGGGGTCGGACGGATCGGAGGGCACGCTGACGGCGCCTGCCGCATTTCGGGCAATGACCCTGAACTCATAAGAGGCGTCCTGCGTCAGGCCACTCACAGTGAATTGCGTCTCCATAATGTTTGTGAAGTTGGCTCGCATCCAGCGGCCGGTCGGGAGCTCCTTCTTCTCCACCGTGTAGCCGGTGATCTTGAAACCGCCATCATATTCTGGCTTGGTCCACTGAATGGTGATGACGTTCTTATTGACAAACACAGGCTCAGGCTGGCCTGGGGGGTCCACAGGGTCCAGGGCGAGTATGGCCTCTGAGGCTTTGCTTGGTTTACCAATGCCCGCCAGATTCTCTGCAGTGACTCTGAACTCGTAAGCCACGCCGTCCTCCAGGCCACTGGTTTTGAAGAGGTTTCCTTTCACCATGCTGGTGCTGATCTTCATCCACATAATGCTGCTGCGCTCCTTACGCTCCACGTGGTACCCGAGCACCTCGCTACCTCCATCTGACACAGGCTCGTTCCAGCCCACAGTGATGGAGTCTTTGGTGAAGGCCACCACATTCGGAGTGCCAGGGGGTCCAGGGACTTTGAAGGGGTAGGCGGCGACCACGGCCTCGGAGGTGATGGGTGGCCCAGTGCCATACCTGTTCTTTGCTTTAACTCTGAACTGATACTCGGAGCCGGTGTTGAGGCGCACGGCTTTGAACGCAGTGCGGATGATGGTACTGGAGAGCTCGGTCCAAGTCTGTGTTGTCGTGTCTCTGATCTCCACCACATAGTTATTGATGGAGACTCCACCGTCATTCTCTGGAGGCTCCCAGGAGAACACGCAGTAGGTTCTGGAGATTTCCACAATCTTCACCGGTCCCTTAGGTGGCCCTGGAACATCGTGCACTTTGACAATAAGGTTTTCGGAGACAGTTCCGGCGATATTCTTTCCGGTCATGGTGTAGACTCCTGCGTCACTGCGGTTACACTCGCCAATACTGAGCACCACAGTGGCAGCGGTCGTCTCCACGTTGGTCCTCTGTGTGAGCTTCAGCATGCCTCCATCCTTTTGCCAAGACACGGTTGGTCTGGGGCGGCCCATCAATGGGATCTCCACTTTGATCTCATCTCCCGCTTTGGCGATAACTGTCTTATGGCACACGCCACGCAGGTCAAACTCGGGCAGCATGGTGGCCTCCTTCACAACGATGTGCTTGCTCTCCCGCGGGGCGCTGCGACCCGAAAGGTTTACGGCCATCACGCGGAAGATATACTCCTCGTTTTCGTTCAGGTTCTTGACTATGAAGTCCATGGATTTGACCGTGGTAACGTGGGCCCACTGGTCTGTGCCCTTCTTTTGCGCTTCCAGGACATAGCCAGTGATGCGGCTGCCGCCGTCGTGTTTGGGGCGGGTCCAGGCCAGGCTGATGGAGTTCTTGGTGATGTCCGTAGGGATGATGCTT
Organism: Eucyclogobius newberryi; assembly: GCF_026437365.1. Taxonomy (NCBI): domain Eukaryota; kingdom Metazoa; phylum Chordata; class Actinopteri; order Gobiiformes; family Gobiidae; genus Eucyclogobius; species Eucyclogobius newberryi. The sequence continues at coordinate 38,446,778 of NW_027315768.1, forward strand.
GGGGGCGGAGTGGGGGCTTGAGAAGCGCGGATGGGGTCGGATGTCTCCACTGCCTCTCCGATGCCGTACTCGTTCTCGGCGGACACTCTGAAGTAGTACTCGCAGCCCTCGCCCAGCTGGGAGATGCAGGCGGATGTGAAGGGGCAGTGAGTGACGCAGGTGGCGAAGGCTTTGCGTGTGGACTCTCTCTTCTCAATGATGTAGTTGGTGATTTTTGCACCGCCATCGATGAGTGGCATCTCCCAGGAGAGACTGATGCTGTCTTTGTCGATTTTCACGGGTTTGAGGTTGATGGGGGGTCCTGGGGAGTCCAGCACGCGCACGTGCACATCTGCCGTCTTCTTCCCGGAGGCGTTCTCCAGGGTAAGCTCGTATTTGCCCGCATCATTACGAGTACTCTCGGGGATCAGGAGCATGGTGAAGGACTCTGTGCTGTCAATCACAGCTCTGGTCACTGCCCCTCCCTCTTTGGTCCATGTGACGCTGGGACTGGGACGTCCTTTAATTGGCACAAACATTCGAATGGAGCACCCGGCGCGTACCACCAGAGTCCTCCTGAGCTCCACGTCCAGCTCAAACTCAGGCTCTGCATCCCTCTCCACGATCTCTACGGCCTCCTGCGTCTCGGCCGGCTCACCGGCGCCTTTAGCGTTCACCGCACTGATTCTGAAGAAGTATTTGCCTCCGGCCTCCAGCCCAGGGACCACAAACTCTGTGATCCTGAGGGGGGACGAGGGAGTGTCCTTTGTCCACTCTTCGGTGCCATCTTTACGGTGCTCAATGATGTATCCAATCACTTCCATGCCGCCGTTGTCCAGCGGTTTGCCCCAGTTCAGAGTGGCTGTGGTTCTGGTTGTGTCTGTGACGCGGGGGTTCACTGGAGGGCCCGGAGGGACTGCAAAAACACAGAGGAATAAGAGAATCAAGATTAGAAACATTGACATGATTTCATTTCAAATGTTTGGGTCCAAGCCTTTGCTGTACTGTCATTGTTCATTGTGGTTTCTCTGACACTCACAGGCAGCTACGATGGTGCGGGCCGGCATGGACGGCTCGCTGGGCTCTCCAAACCCGGCCAGGTTCTCGGCCATGACCCTGAACTCGTACTCGACTCCCTCGGTGAGTCCGGTGGACTCAAAGCTCAGCTCGGTGACCGGCTTCTTGGACGCTCTGACCCATCTCATGCTCTTCTTCTCCTTCTTCTCCACACAGTAGCCAATGATGTTGCTGCCACCATCATCTGCCGGGCGGCGCCAGGTTACCGTGGCAGAGTGTCCGTCCACCTTCTCCACCTCCGGTTTGGACGGGGGGCCGGGAGGACCTACAGAGATCAAACATAGAGGGATCAGGGACACTGGACATGAACGTGTCTGTAAATAAGCCAAAGTCAGGCAAAAGGCTTTATCTGAAGTCCCATGATGTCCATGTTGGACTAAAAGAAGGATCATGAAACACAATGAGGACATCTTCTAAATGTACATTCATCATTTCAATACAAAACCACTACAGTTGTGTTGTATGTTGTCTCACCATATCTGTCCACCATCTTGACCGCCTCGGAGTGGGCGGGCTCACTGGTGCCGTACTGATTGACCGCCCGGACTCTGAAGAAGTACTCATTGCCCTGGATGAGTTTGTGGGCGACGTAGTGACAGTCCTGGACCTTGGACTCCAGCACTGTCCAGAGCAGTCGGCTGGTCTCGCGCTTCTCCAGAGTGTAGTGTTTGATGGGCGCTCCGCCGTCCTCCAGGGGCGCGGCCCATGTGAGGGTGACCTGCCGGGGACATCAGGTTCAGTACTTCAGCATGAAGACAGCTGTGTCCTTTACCTTCCCGAGACATCAACGACCGTACAATGTTTTATGATAATAATATGATTTATGCGACTTGTGTTCTATTCCATCAATATTCAAGCACTGAATATGAAGTTCATGATTACAAATGTGTGTTTTTGTCTTTAAAAAGAAGAAACATGTGTAAATAAAATACACAACAATATATCAATATCAATATATATAAAACATGTGTGAGATGGTTCTTAATATGTATATTTGAATCTAAATGTCATCGGACGGACTCATATGATCAGAGTCCGTGACTATCAACTGAAATAAAGAAAGTGTGGAACCTTCTCAGAGGAGATGCCGCTGCACTCGATGGGTCCGGGCGCGGCCGGCACGTCCAGCACCTTCACGCTGACCGTCTCCTCCTTCGCGCCGAAGGGGTTGGTGGCGGTGATGATGTATTCGCCAGAGTCTTTGCGGCTGGCGTATTTGATGGACAGAGTGGACGAGGTCTCTGTGGCCTCGATGTGGACGATGTCTGAGGGTTTGAAGTACTTTCCTCCTTTGGACCAGCAGGACGTGGGCGAGGGTTTGCCCCGGATGCTGGTGGCAGTGATGACGATGGTGTCGCCCGCTCGCACCGTCAGGCCCTCCTTCACCTGAGTGTCAATGATGATGGTCGGGGCGGCTGAGGGGACACATGGGTTAGAACCAGAGACAAACCAGAGACGAACCAGGGACAAACCAGGGACAAACCAGGGACAAACCAGGGACAAACCAGGGACAAACCAGGGACAAACCCTGAGATCTAACTCAGATCTAACTCCAGTCTCACCGTATTCATCGCTGCAGATGATGGTGTCCGTCTGGTCAGAGGGCGGGCTCAGGGCTCCGGCGGCGTTCTTGGCGCGGATCCTGAACTCGTACTTGCATCCCTCCTGGAGCTCGCTCACCGTGTAGGCCGGGTCCACCACGTTCACCGTGTTGCATTTGACCCAGATTTTGGAGGGCAGGTCACGCCTCTCCACGATGTACCCGGTCAGTCTGTGCCCGCCGTCCGACAGAGGCTCCGCCCACTGCAGGGTCACTGTGCTGCGAGTGATGGAGACTACGTCGGGTTTACCGGGAGGGTCTGCGGAGGAGGCGAGCACATTAGGACTTTATAATGGTGTTGACCTTCAGATAATACAGACGACCTTCAGATAATACAGACGACCTTCAGATAATACAGACGACCTTCAGATTATACAGACGACCTTCAGATAATACAGACGACCTTCAGATTATACAGACGACCTTCAGATAATACAGACGACCTTCAGATTATACAGACGACCTTCAGATAATACAGACGACCTTCAGATTATACAGACGACCTTCAGATAATACAGACGACCTTCAGATAATACAAACGACCTTCAGATTTTACAGACGACCTTCAGATAATACAGACAACCTTCAGATTATACAGACGACCTTCAGATAATACAGACGACCTTCAGATTATATAGGCGACCTTCAGATAATACAGACGACCTTCAGATAATACAGACGACCTTCAGATTATACAGACGACCTTCAGATAATACAGACGACCTTCAGATTATACAGACGACCTTCAGATAATACAGGCGACCTTCAGATTATACAGGCGACCTTCAGATTATACAGACGACCTTCAGATTATACAGACGACCTTCAGATAATACAGACGACCTTCAGATTATACAGACGACCTTCAGATTATACAGACGACCTTCAGATTATACAGACGACCTTCAGATTATACAGACGACCTTCAGATAATACAGACGACCTTCAGATTATACAGACGACCTTCAGATAATACAGACGACCTTCAGATAATACAGACGACCTTCAGATTATACAGACGACCTTCAGCCACTGACTGAACATTATGACATGTTTAAATAATGAAAATACAGCATAACGACCAGTAAAACTCAAATCATGTTGACTTTATGTAGAAATATCTTATCCTCAATATTAGAAGCTTTGTGCATAAAGAATAATACTTTTACTTTATCTCTCCATAAGTATATGACGTACCGATGGGGTCTAGCGCCACCTGCGGGTCAGTGGCAGCGCTGGGACGGCCCATTCCTGCCAGGTTAATGGCCAAGACTCTGAACTGGTACTCCAGGCCCTCGGTCAGTCCGGTCACTTTGTGCTCCTTCATCATCAGAACGGTGGCACTGGCTCGCTTCCACAGCATGCTGTTCCTCTCCTTAAACTCCACATGATACCCTGCATATGGGACATATCATATAGAATATATACATTACAAACTCCACATGATACCCTGCATATGGCACATATCATATAGAATATATATATTACAAACTCCACATGATACCCTGCATATGGCACATATCATATAGAATATATACATTACAAACTCCACATGATACCCTGCATATGGGACATATCATATAGAATATATATATTACAAACTCCACATGATACCCTGCATATGGGACATATCATATAGAATATATATATATTACAAACTCCACATGATACCCTGCATATGGCACATATCATATAGAATATATACATTACAAACTCCACATGATACCCTGCATATGGCACATATCATATAGAATATATACATTACAAACTCCACATGATACCCTGCATATGGCACATATCATATAGAATATATACATTACAAACTCCACATGATACCCTGCATATGGCACATATCATATAGAATATATATATTACAAACTCCACATGATACCCTGCATATGGCACATATCATATAGAATATATACATTACAAACTCCACATGATACCCTGCATATGGCACATATCATATAGAATATATATATTACAAACTCCACATGATACCCTGCATATGGCACATATCATATAGAATATATACATTACAAACTCCACATGATACCCTGCATATGGCACATATCATATAGAATATATATATTACAAACTCCACATGATACCCTGCATATGGCACATATCATATAGAATATATACATTACAAAAGGAGTTATGTGAGGTGAATGTGGCCCGTGGTCGTACCGGTGATGGGCGAGCCGCCGGTCTTCCTGGGATCTGACCAGGCCAGATAAGCCGAGTCGTGCCTCATACTCATGATCTCAGGAGGAGGCGGAGCTTCCGGGACGTCTGGAGACAGAGGACACAATGAGACACCGCTGAGTATGGGGGTGAGAGACGGTGGAAAGAGGCGAAGCTCAGGGTAGAGCATGGTGCAGGGGTAAGGGCTGTTAGCGTTAGCGTTCAGACATGTTAGCATCAGGGTTCAGCCGTGTTAGCATAAGGGTTCAGACATGTTAGCATCAGGGTTCAGCCGTGTTGGCATAAGGGTTCAGACATGTTAGCATCAGGGTTCAGCCGTGTTAGCATAAGGGTTCAGACTTGTTAGCATCAGGGTTCAGCCGTGTTAGCATAAGGGTTCAGACATGTTAGCATCAGGGTTCAGCCGTGTTAGCATAAGGGTTCAGACATGTTAGCATCAGGGTTCAGCCGTGTTAGCATAAGGGTTCAGACATGTTAGCATCAGGGTTCAGCCGTGTTAGCATAAGGGTTCAGACATGTTAGCATCAGGGTTCAGCCGTGTTAGCATAAGGGTTCAGACATGTTAGCATCAGGGTTCAGCCGTGTTGGCATAAGGGTTCAGACATGTTAGCATCAGGGTTCAGCCGTGTTAGCATAAGGGTTCAGACATGTTAGCATCAGGGTTCAGCCGTGTTGGCATAAGGGTTCAGACATGTTAGCATCAGGGTTCAGCCGTGTTAGCATAAGGGTTCAGACTTGTTAGCATCAGGGTTCAGCCGTGTTAGCATAAGGGTTCAGACATGTTAGCATCAGGGTTCAGCCGTGTTAGCATAAGGGTTCAGACATGTTAGCATCAGGGTTCAGCCGTGTTAGCATAAGGGTTCAGACATGTTAGCATCAGGGTTCAGCCGTGTTAGCATAAGGGTTCAGACATGTTAGCATCAGGGTTCAGCCGTGTTAGCATAAGGGTTCAGACATGTTAGCATCAGGGTTCAGCCGTGTTGGCATAAGGGTTCAGACATGTTAGCATCAGGGTTCAGCCGTGTTAGCATAAGGGTTCAGACATGTTAGCATCAGGGTTCAGCCGTGTTAGCATAAGGGTTCAGACATGTTAGCATCAGGGTTCAGCCGTGTTAGCATAAGGGTTCAGACATGTTAGCATCAGGGTTCAGCCGTGTTAGCATAAGGGTTCAGACATGTTAGCATCAGGGTTCAGCCGTGTTAGCATAAGGGTTCAGACATGTTAGCATCAGGGTTCAGCCGTGTTAGCATAAGGGTTCAGACATGTTAGCATCAGGGTTCAGCCGTGTTAGCATAAGGGTTCAGACATGTTAGCATCAGGGTTCAGCCGTGTTGGCATAAGGGTTCAGACTTGTTAGCATCAGGGTTCAGCCGTGTTAGCATAAGGGTTCAGACATGTTAGCATCAGGGTTCAGCCGTGTTAGCATAAGGGTTCAGACATGTTAGCATCAGGGTTCAGCCGTGTTAGCATAAGGGTTCAGACATGTTAGCATCAGGGTTCAGCCGTGTTAGCATAAGGGTTCAGACATGTTAGCATCAGGGTTCAGCCGTGTTAGCATAAGGGTTCAGACATGTTAGCATCAGGGTTCAGCCGTGTTGGCATAAGGGTTCAGACATGTTAGCATCAGGGTTCAGCCGTGTTAGCATAAGGGTTCAGGCATGTTAGCATCAGGGTTCAGCCGTGTTGGCGTTACTCACTGAAGGGGTGCTTGGCCACGATGGGCTCGGACTTGAGCCCTTCTCCGACGCCGTACTTGTTCTCCGCGCTCACTCTGAAGACGTACTCGGTGCCCTCGTGGAGCCCGGACACTCGGAGGCTGTTGCCGTCCACGTTGGAGGAGACGGTCACCCACATGTTGGTGACGGAGTCTCTCTTCTCCAGGATGTAGTTGGTGATCTCGGAGCCTCCATCATCTTTGGGAGCGCACCAGCGAAGTGTGGCGCCATCTGCTGTCACGTCCTTGAACTTAACGGGACCAATGGGGAGGCCGGGTTTGCCCACCACTCTGCCACAGGAAAGAGACATGAGCCTTTAAAAGCATTCACCTCCTAACCAGAGGGTCATGGGTTTGCGCTCTATAACTGACTGATATCAGACACTTTCATCATGTTTGTATGAACATAATGTCTTATATCAGACGAATCGTGCAGCACAAACCCAAAACTTGAACTAGGCCAAATACTTAATTTCCTACATAAAGTTGAAGACTTTGGCTTTCAATTTAATTAGGCCCGAGCGCCACAAGCTGGCGAGAGGCCTATTAGTCCCGTAAGGCCGTGCGAAGCACGGCTGCGAAAGTGCGCACGAAATCGAGCGCGAAGCGCTCGCCCACTTCCAAACACTCACTAACGCACTCCTTCACTCACACACGCCCGTGCAGACTAATTAGTAGTAGGAAAATGGAACATTACCGTTGTAAACGGGCGAAGCCCGTGCAAAAGTGCGCACTAAACGAGCACTTTACATCGGTCGTCATCCCAATGTAAAGCACTCATTTGCGCTAAGTAGCTCATGAATACGTTCCATCTCTTGCATGTTCGGTTCATATAAACATGTAATGCAAAAATGGAACATTATTACTGTTTAGAGGGCCAAAAACACAAAGTGGGCGGAGCCCACTCAAAATTATCGAAAGTACCCGTCAGTGACCAGGGACCCACACCATGAGGTAGGAAAGCGCGAGCGCTTTTCGAAAATGTATAGTTTATGATATTTGAAAAATGGGAAACATTGTTTTCGCATCGGAATATTATTCTTCTTCTTCTTCTTCTTCTCGGGACACGCCCCCTATTTTTCACCCAGTGACATTGACGAAAAGTCACAAAAATGTTCACACCTCTAAAAATCGTGCCTCTATATTCTGGCTATTTCCCTTTTCTAAAATTTAAAAAATTGGCGCGTCAGCGCCCCCAAATGTACCAAAAATGCATTGAGAGATGGGAAATGACCCAAAAAAAATCTGATCGTAGAATCATGAAATTTGGCGCAGAGGTAGATGGTGACAAGAGAAGTAAAAAATATTATTACGGCAACGCCGTCCGCCCAACCAAATGTCGGCCATATTGCTTCAAAAATGGCTAAGCATGACTCGGGAGTTTTTCCAAACTTTTACGAACTCCTCCCAGGGCGTTGGCTCTAAAAAGCTGAAATTGTGTGAAAATGCTACTGAGGAGTGGGACATCAAAAGTTATCCAAATGACATTGATACCTCTCACGGTCTCTGAGCGGTGAAGCCACAAACTGTAGCAAGAATTTCAGAAATCTCCCAAATTTTACATTTCTGCCGTTTGCTCAGATAAAGTCCGAATTGCGTCAAATTAGAATCAGTTGTTAAACTCTTTGCCCTAAACCTACTTGAAGTGAAATAAATTAATTTGGCGCCACAGCGCCCCCTACAGATTTTATATGGAGGTTAAATGTTTAGTTTTGCGAAATTATATGAAATTTGACACAACTCAATTTTGGCCCCATCAAAAAAGTCAATGACTCATGTCATAATTGTTATGTCGTTGCCGTAGCGATGACCAAAACCTCCCATGTTATTCCAATGGGGAAATCACCAGAACATGTTTACACTTTAGACTTTCACAAACTCCTCCCCCTCAGGGCGTCAGCCTGTTTAACCTGAAATGTGGTGAGACTCATCTTCAGGACCATCAAAAGTTATTCACATTTTTATTCAAAGAGTCACGGTGTCTGTGCAGCAGAGCCGCACATTTTACCAAGAATTCAAAATAAAATAGCTTTTTGATGTAAAACAAAGGGGAGAAGATGTGACAGCGTCACAGATTCAGCAGTAGGCGTAATAAAAGGACAATTGGCGTTAGCGTCCCCTCCTCTTGCGGCGTGGCGGCGGCGTAGCGGTGGGGGCATGGCGAGGGCCGATCATTGCCGCTTGCGGCTTTAATTTAACTTATTTTTATAACGTCCAAAATCCAAACAGCAGTGAAATAGTGAAGCCGTAAAACAATGTTCACAGGAAATGTACGTTTTCCTAAAAAGAAACTTCCTTGGTTCTCCTCCTGAAGAACTGGTCTCTGCTCTAAGGACATGGGACGCTGGGACATGTGTCTAAGGACACGGGACGCTGGGACATGTGTCTAAGGACATGGGACGCTGGGACATGTGTCTAAGGACACGGGACGCTGGGACATGTGTCTAAGGACATGGGACGCTGGGACATGTGTCTAAGGACACGGGACGCTGGGACATGTGTCTAAGGACACGGGACGCTGGGACATGTGTCTAAGGACATGGGACGCTGGGACATGTGTCTAAGGACACGGGACGCTGGGACATGTGTCTAAGGACACGGGACGCTGGGACATGTGTCTAAGGACACGGGACACTGGGACATGTGTCGAAGGACACGGGACGCTGGGACTTTTTTTTCTTCACTTTTGCCCCTCGAGGCAACTGCTGTTGTGATTCTGACCCTCTAGCGCCCCCTGCCCTCTGGGCCCCTGCCCTCTGGGCCCCTGCCCTCTCGGCCCCTGCCCTCTGGCCCCTGCCCTCTCGACCTCTGACCTGATGAAGACGGTGGACTCCTTGGTGCCGGCGCTGTTCCTCATGGTGATGATGTACTTGGAGGCGTCGCTCCTCTGGCAGTCCCGGATCAGGAGCGTGGTGTTGACGGCGGTGGACTCTGCACAGACCCGTCCCGTGTCCGTCAGGTCCTCATCGTCTCCTTTCTTCCAGGACACTTTGGGGACGGGTTTTCCCATGACCGGGATCTTCAGCCGGACCGTGGTGCCTTCTTTGGCCACATAGACCATGTCTGGAAGCTCTCGCAGGTCCAGGCTCGGGGCGACTGAGGACAAAGACTGGACTTACACCTTTGACCCTGTAAAGTCTCGTTTTGTCCCAGTTTGTTCAGTCCTGGTTTAGTCCTGCTTTAGTCCTGCTTTAGTCCAGTTTAGCTCTTACTGATCTGGTCCTTGGCGACCACGCTCAGCTCCTTGGCGGCGCTCTCTCCAGAGTCGTTGACGGCCTTGACTCTGTAGTTGTACTCTCGAGCTTCCACCAGGTCCTTGGCGCTGAACTGCATGTTCTTGGACCTGAAACACACCAGACACCATCAGCTCTGGAGCACATTTCGGTGGAGTTTGGAATGGTTGTGGATGAGTTGTACCTCATGAGCTCCTTGTACTCTTCTCCGTGGAGGACCTCCAGGACGTAGCAGGTGATGCGAGAGCCTCCATCGGTCAGAGGCTTCTTCCAGCTCAGCGTGCAGGAGTCTCTGTTCACCAGCAGAGTCTTAAAGTCCATCACGGGACCAGGCTCCTCTGCAGACCACAAGGATGTGAGACAAACAGGACTGAAGCAGGTTCTAAGGACTAAACCAGGCCGGAGCCCCTCACCTGAGGCCCTGACGGCGTCGGCGGTCTCGCCGGCCTCGCCCACTCCCAGCGCGTTGACGCCCGACACTCTGAAGCAGTAGCTGCGTCCGGCGTCCAGGTCTGAGACCTTGAAGGACGTCTTGGGGCAGTTGTTGGAGACGATGGACCAGGCTTTTCTCTCTGTGTCGCGTTTCTCCACCACATAATGTGTGACCTCGCTGCCCCCGTCCAAGTGCGGGACGTCCCAGTACAGCTCAGCCGAGTCTTTGTTCGACTCCTTCACCGAGATGTTTCCAGGAGGTCCAGGAGTGTCTGAGGGAGAGAGAGCGGGTTAGACCAGAACCTGAACCAGAACTGTGACCAGAACTGTGACCAGAACCTGAACCAGGACCAGAACTGTGACCAGAACCTGAACCAGAACTGTGACCAGAACTGTGACCAGAACCTGAACCAGGACCAGAACTGTGACCAGGACCAGAACCTGAACCAGGACCAGAACTGTGACCAGGACCAGGACCAGAACTGTGACCAGGACCAGAACTGTGACCAGGACCAGAACTGTGACCAGGACCAGGACCAGGACCAGAACTGTGACCAGGTCCCAGGGTTGAGCTCAGATCCTGTTTGAATACTTTACAGTCTCAGCGGTGAGAGTTTCTCTCTTTAGCATCTATCGTCCCACTGACGTGTGCAGGAGCACCTGCAGGAGCAGGGAGCACCTGCAGGAGCAGCTGGAGGACCACCTGCAGGAGCAGCTGAAGGAGCACCTGCAGGAGCAGCTGGAGGAGCACCTGCAGGAGCACCTGGAGGAGCACCTGCAGGAGCATCTGGAGGAGCACCTGCAGGATCACCTGGCGGAGCACCTGGAGGAGCACCTGGAGGAGCACCTGGAGGAGCACCTGCAGGAGCACCTGCAGGATCACCTGGTGGAGAACCTGCAGGAGCAGCTGGAGGAGCACCTGCAGGAGCAGCTGAAGGAGCATCTGCAGGAGCAGGGAGCACCTGCAGGAGCAGCTGGAGGAGCACCTGCAGGAGCACCTGGAGGAGCACCTGCAGGATCACCTGGCGGAGCACCTGGAGGAGCACCTGCAGGGGCTCAGGTACTCACCGAGCACCTTGACGATGGCGGTGTACATCTTCATGCCAGCGATGCTCTCCAGGTTGAGGATGTATTTGCCGCCGTCGTAGCGGTTGACATTTTCCACGATGACGGAGGCGGTGGTGGGTGTGGTCTTGATGACCACGCCCTGGCGGTCCTTCAGATTGCTGTTCATCTTGGCCCAGGTGACTCGGGGTTTGGGGCTCCCCCTGTAGGTGGCGCTCAGTCTCATGGTCTGTCCTGCCTGAAGCTCCAGTCCGTCCTTCAGGTCAGCGCTCAGATCGGCCTCCGGGGGCACTGCAGAGACAACACGCCGTTTACACACGTTTACACACGTTTACACACGTTTACACACGTTTAAACACGTTTACACACGTTTACACACGTTTAAACACGTTTAAACACGTTTACACACGTTTACACACGTTTACACACGTTTACACACGTTTAAACACGTTTAAACACGTTTACACACGTTTACACACGTTTACACACGTTTACACACGTTTAAACACGTTTACACACGTTTACACACGTTTACACACGTTTACACACGTTTAAACGCGTTTACACACGTTTACACGCGTTTAAACGCGTTTACACACGTTTACACGCGTTTACACGCGTTTAAACGCGTTTACACGCGTTTACACGCGTTTAAACGCGTTTACACACGTTTACACACGTTTAAACACGTTTACACACGTTTACACACGTTTACACACGTTTAAACACGTTTACACACGTTTAAACACGTTTACACACGTTTACACACGTTTACACACGTTTACACACGTTTAAACACGTTTACACACGTTTACACACGTTTACACACGTTTACACACGTTTACACACGTTTAAACACGTTTAAACGCGTTTACACACGTTTACACACGTTTACACACGTTTACACACGTTTACACACACGTTTACACGCGTTTACACGCGTTTATACGCGTTTACACACGTTTACACACGTTTACACACGTTTAAACACGTTAAAATGAATCATTATTAGGTCTTTTAGTATGTTTTAGGGCCTGTTTAGACAAACATTACATCATTAGTCCATCAATAAGCTCTGATGTCTTTATGTCATTAGTCTCAGAATGGACCTAATACAAACAAATACATTTAGAACATATATTACAACTATAATGCAATAATTATAGTCCTATAAATGCACGTTTAGGTCCAGCCCCTTAAAGGCCCTTTACAGGCCCCTTACAGGCCCCTTACAGGCCCTTAAAGGCCCCTTAAAGGCCCTTTAAAGGCCCTTTACCCTAAAGGCCCTTAAAGGCCCCTTAAAAGCCCCTTAAAGCCCCTTAGAGCCCCCTTAAAGGCCCCTTAAAGGCCCCTTAAAAGCCCCTTAAAGGCCCTTTAAAGGCCCTTTACCCTAAAGGCCCTTAAAGGCCCCTTAAAAGCCCCTTAAAGCCCCTTAGAGGCCCCTTAAAAGCCCCTTAAAGCCCCTTAGAGGCCCCTTAAAGGCCCCTTAAAGGCCCCTTAAAAGCCCCTTAAAGGCCCCTTAAAGGCCCCTTACAGGCCCCTCCCGCCATGCTTCTCACCGATGATGTCCTTGGCCGTGTGCTTGCCGGGGACCTCGACCGCCTCGCCGAATCCCACCTTGTTGACGGCCGACACTCGGACCTGGTACTCGGACTTGTGGAGCAGGCTCTGGATGACGTAGCTCGTTTCCTGCAGGTTTCGTGGAACGTTGCAGCGGATCCAGTCGTTGGTGTCGGCGCGTTTACTCTCCACGAGGTACCCGAGGATGGCGCTCCCGCCGTTGTTAGCCGGAGCGCTCCACGACACGCTGATGGTGGAGTTTGTGGTGTCGGCGACGATGGGGTTCTGCACGGGCCCTGGAGGAGCTGCCATGAGAAGAGGAGGAACAGTTAGGGTCTATGCGGAGGGCCTCAGGTACTCTCTGATCGGGTTGTACGGGGTGTTTGGGGTACTCTCTGATGGGGTTATACGGGGTGTTTGGTGTACTCACTGATGGGGTTATACGGGGTGTTTGGTGTACTCACTGATGGGGTTATACGGGGTGTTTGGGGTACTCTCTGATGGGGTTATAAGGGGTGTTTGGGGTACTCACTGATGGGGTTATACGGGGTGTTTGGGGTACTCACTGATGGGGTTATACGGGGTGTTTGGGGTACTCTCTGATGGGGTTATACGGGGTGTTTGGGGTACTCACTGATGGGGTTATACGGGGTGTTTGGGGTACTCACTGATGGGGTTATACGGGGTGTTTGGGGTACTCTCTGATGGGGTTATACGGGGTGTTTGGGGTACTCACTGATGGGGATTTACTGGGTGTTTGGGGTACTCACTGATGGGTTTTTCCGGGTTTTTTGGGTACTCACTGATGGGGTGTAACAGGGTGTTTGGGGTACTCACTGATGGGGTGTAACAGGGTGTTTGGGGTACTCACTGATGGGGTGTAACAGGGTGTTTGGGGTACTCACTGATGGGGTGTAACAGGGTGTTTGGGGTACTCACTGATGGGGTGTAACAGGGTGTTTGGGGTACTCACTGATGGGTTATACGGGGTGTTTGGGGTACTCACTGATGGGTTATACGGGGTGTTTGGGGTACTCACTGATGGGGTGTAACAGGGTGTTTGGGGTACTCACTGATGGGGTGTAACAGGGTGTTTGGGGTACTCACTGATGGGTTATACGGGGTGTTTGGGGTACTCACTGATGGGTTATACGGGGTGTTTGGGGTACTCACTGATGGGGTGTAACAGGGTGTTTGGGGTACTCACTGATGGGGTGTAACAGGGTGTTTGGGGTACTCACTGATGGGGTGTAACAGGGTGTTTGGGGTACTCACTGATGGGGTGTAACAGGGTGTTTGGGGTACTCACTGATGGGGTGTAACAGGGTGTTTGGGGTACTCACTGATGGGGTGTAACAGGGTGTTTGGGGTACTCACTGATGGGGTGTAACAGGGTGTTTGGAGTACTCACTGATGGGTTATACGGGGTGTTTGGGGTACTCACTGATGGGGTGTAACAGGGTGTTTGGGGTACTCACTGATGGGTTATACGGGGTGTTTGGGGTACTCACTGATGGGTTATACGGGGTGTTTGGGGTACTCACTGATGGGGTGTAACAGGGTGTTTGGGGTACTCACTGATGGGTTATACGGGGTGTTTGGGGTACTCACTGATGGGGTGTAACAGGGTGTTTGGGGTACTCACTGATGGGGTGTAACAGGGTGTTTGGGGTACTCACTGATGGGGTGTAACAGGGTGTTTGGGGTACTCACTGATGGGGTGTAACAGGGTGTTTGGGGTACTCACTGATGGGGTGTAACAGGGTGTTTGGAGTACTCACTGATGGGTTATACGGGGTGTTTGGGGTACTCACTGATGGGGTGTAACAGGGTGTTTGGGGTACTCACTGATGGGTTATACGGGGTGTTTGGGGTACTCACTGATGGGTTATACGGGGTGTTTGGGGTACTCACTGATGGGGTGTAACAGGGTGTTTGGGGTACTCACTGATGGGTTATACGGGGTGTTTGGGGTACTCACTGATGGGGTGTAACAGGGTGTTTGGGGTACTCACTGATGGGGTGTAACAGGGTGTTTGGGGTACTCACTGATGGGGTGTAACAGGGTGTTTGGGGTACTCACTGATGGGGTTCATTGCGGTGGCTCCCGCAGACGCCTCGCTGGGCTTCCCGGCTCCTGCGATGTTGACAGCGGTGACTCTGTACTCGTACTCGGTTCCCTCGACCAGGGCGCTCACCTCCAGGCTGCGCTCGCTCAGAGGTTTGCGGCTCAGTTTGGTCCAGTTTAGTTCTTTTGTCTCTTTCTTCTCCAGGAAGAACCCAAGAATCGGCGACTTCCCGTCGTCCAGCGGCTCCTTCCAACTCACCGTCATTCGATCTTTGAGCACGTTAGTGACGAGCGGCGGCTCACAGGGGCCCGGGACGGCTGAGGGCCAGAGGGACAGTGTGAGGACTAAACCAGGCCTAAACCAGGCCTAAACCAGGCCTAAACCAGGACTAAACCAGGCCTAAACCAGGTCTAAACCAGGACTAAACCAGGCCTAAACCAGGCCTAAACCAGGACTAAACCAGGCCTAAACCAGGTCTAAACCAGGACTAAACCAGGCCTAAACCAGGTCTAAACCAGGACTAAACCAGGCCTAAACCAGGTCTAAACCAGGTTTAAACCAGGCCTAAACCAGGCCTAAACCAGGACTAAACCAGGCCTAAACCAGGACTAAACCAGGCCTAAACCAGGCCTAAACCAGGACTAAACCAGGCCTAAACCAGGACTAAACCAGGCCTAAACCAGGACTAAACCAGGACTAAACCAGGTTTAAACCAGGCCTAAACCAGGCCTAAACCAGGTTTAAACCAGGCCTAAACCAGGCCTAAACCAGGACTAAACCAGGCCTAAACCAGGACTAAACCAGGCCTAAACCAGGACTAAACCAGGTTTAAACCAGGCCTAAACCAGGCCTAAACCAGGTCTAAACCAGGACTAAACCAGGCCTAAACCAGGTCTAAACCAGGCCTAAACCAGGCCTAAACCAGGCCTAAACCAGGTCTAAACCAGGCCTAAACCAGGCCTAAACCAGGCCTAAACCAGGTCTAAACCAGGACTAAACCAGGCCTAAACCAGGCCTAAACCAGGACTGAACCAGGACTAAACCAGGCCTAAACCAGAACTAAACCAGGCCTAACCAGGCCTAAACCAGGTCTAAACCAGGTTTAAACCAGGCCTAAACCAGGACTGAACCAGGACTAAACCAGGTTTAAACCAGGCCTAAACCAGGACTGAACCAGGACTAAACCAGGTCTAAACCAGGACTAAACCAGGTCTAAACCAGGACTAAACTAGGACTAAACCAGGTCTAAACCAGGTTTAAACCAGGCCTAAACCAGGACTGAACCAGGACTAAACCAGGTCTAAACCAGGCCTAAACCAGGACTGAACCAGGACTAAACCAGGTCTAAACCAGGACTAAACCAGGTCTAAACCAGGACTAAACTAGGACTAAACCAGGCCTAAACCAGGACTAAACCAGGACTAAACCAGGTCTAAACCAGGACTAAACCAGGACTAAACTAGGACTAAACCAGGACTAAACCAGGACTAAACCAGGACTAAACCAGGACTAAACCAGGTCTAAACCAGGACTAAACTAGGACTAAACCAGGTCTAAACCAGGACTAAACTAGGACTAAACCAGGACTAAACCAGGACTAAACCAGGACTAAACCAGGTCTAAACCAGGACTAAACTAGGACTAAACCAGGTCTAAACCAGGACTAAACTAGGACTAAACCAGGACTAAACCAGGACTAAACCAGGACTAAACCAGGACTAAAGCAGGACTAAACCAGGACTAAACCAGGACTAAACTAAGACTAAACCAGGACTAAAGCAGGACTAAACCAGGACTAAACCAGGACTAAACTAAGACTAAACCAGGTCTAAACCAGGTCTAAACCAGGTCTAAACCAGGACTAAACCAGGTCTAAACCAGGACTAAACTAGGACTAAACCAGGTCTAAACCAGGACTAAACTAGGACTAAACCAGGTCTAAACCAGGACTAAACTAGGACTAAACCAGGACTAAACTAGGACTAAAGCAGGACTAAACCAGGACTAAACCAGGACTAAACTAGGACTAAACCAGGACTAAACCAGGACTAAACTAGGACTAAACTAGGACTAAACCAGGACTAAACCAGGACTAAACTAGGACTAAACCAGGACTAAACCAGGACTAAACTAGGACTAAACCAGGACTAAACTAGGACTAAACCAGGTCTAAACCAGGACTAAACCAGGACTAAAGCAGGACTAAACCAGGACTAAACCAGGACTAAACTAGGACTAAACCAGGACTAAACCAGGACTAAAGCAGGACTAAACCAGGTCTAAACCAGGACTAAACCAGGACTAAAGCAGGACTAAACCAGGACTAAACCAGGACTAAACTAGGACTAAACCAGGACTAAACCAGGACTAAAGCAGGACTAAACCAGGTCTAAACCAGGACTAAACCAGGTCTAAACCAGGACTAAACTAGGACTAAACCAGGTCTAAACCAGGACTAAACTAGGACTAAACCAGGTCTAAACCAGGACTAAACTAGGACTAAACCAGGACTAAACTAGGACTAAAGCAGGACTAAACCAGGACTAAACCAGGACTAAACTAGGACTAAACCAGGACTAAACCAGGACTAAACTAGGACTAAACTAGGACTAAACCAGGACTAAACCAGGACTAAACTAGGACTAAACCAGGACTAAACCAGGACTAAACTAGGACTAAACCAGGTCTAAACCAGGACTAAACTAGGACTAAACCAGGACTAAACTAGGACTAAACCAGGTCTAAACCAGGACTAAACCAGGACTAAAGCAGGACTAAACCAGGACTAAACCAGGACTAAACTAGGACTAAACCAGGACTAAACCAGGACTAAAGCAGGACTAAACCAGGTCTAAACCAGGACTAAACTAGGACTAAACCAGGACTAAACCAGGACTAAACCAGGACTAAACCAGGACTAAACCAGGACTAAAGCAGGACTAAACCAGGTCTAAACCAGGACTAAACTAGGACTAAACTAGGACTAAACCAGGACTAAACCAGGACTAAACCAGGACTAAACCAGGACTAAACCAGGACTAAACCAGGACTCACTGTAGGGGTTTCTGGTGACGACCGGTGCAGTGACCAGAGCGTCTCCGACTCCCCACATGTTCTCGGCTCTGATCCTGAACTGGTACTCGCGTCCCTCGATGAGTCGCTGCACGGTGAACTCCGGGGTGTCACCTTTGACCTTAGCTGATACCTGGGCCCACTCGGCGCGGCTCGTCTCACGTTTGTCCACGATGTAGGACTTGAGCGGTGCTCCTCCGTCCTGCAGCGGTGGTTCCCACGACAACTTCACACTGGTGGCACTGACCTCTGCGAAGGAGCAGCTGGCAGGAGCGCCCGGCACGTCTGCGACAGGGACACAGCGTGAGTCAATCAAAGTCACTGGAGCCTATCCCAGTGACTTTGGGCCGTAGGCGGGTACACCCTGGACACTATCACATTTTTTCACTAAGGACAATTTACAGGTGCTAATTGTCCTTAACACATGCATGTGTTGTGGGAGGAGCCAGAGAACCCGAGGAGAACCCACAGTATGACAAGGAGGACATGCAGACTCCGCCCACAGAGAGAATGCCATGTCTGGAATGAAACCCATGAGTATTGGGGGTGGAGAGCTCTAACCGCTCTGCCACCGTGCGTATAGACACATGAATGACACTTTGACGTGGGACTGACCGAGCACGTTGACCTCCACCTCCACGCTCTTGTTGCCGCTGGCGTTCTCTGCGCGGATGGTGTAAGTTCCGGTGTGTTCTTTGGTTACGTCGCTCATCTCGAGCTGGAAGTGATTCCGCGTCTGCGTGATCACGTGACCCGGGCCGGACTTCAGGGTCTGGTCTCCTCTGGACCATGTGACCCGGGGCATGGGTTTCCCGAAGACCTGGGCCTCCAGCAGCAGCGTGGACCTGGCCTTCACCTTAAAGCCCTTCTGCATGCGCGCCGTCAGCTCGATCCGGGGCGGGACTGTGGAGAGGGCAGCGTCAGAACCAGAACTAGGACCAGGACTAGGACCAGGACTACGACCAGGACTACAGCAGCGTCAGAACCAGAACTAGGACCAGGACTAGGACCAGGACTACGACCAGGACTACAGCAGCGTCAGAACCAGAACTAGGACCAGGACTAGGACCAGGACTACGACCAGGACTACAGCAGCGTAAGAACCAGGACTAGGACCAGGACTAGGACCAGGACTACGACCAGGACTACAGCAGCGTAAGAACCAGGACTAGGACCAGGACTACGACCAGGACTACAGCAGCGTAAGAACCAGGACTAGGACCAGGACTAGGACCAGGACTACGACCAGGACTACAGCAGCGTAAGAACCAGGACTAGGACCAGGACTAGGACCAGGACTACGACCAGGACTACAGCAGCGTAAGAACCAGGACTAGGACCAGGACTACGACCAGGACTACAGCAGCGTAAGAACCAGGACTAGGACCAGGACTAGGACCAGGACTACGACCAGGACTACAGCAGCGTAAGAACCAGGACTAGGACCAGGACTAGGACCAGGACTACGACCAGGACTACAGCAGCATAAGAACCAGGACTAGGACCAGGACTAGGACCAGGACTACGACCAGGACTACAGCAGCGTAAGAACCAGGACTAGGACCAGGACTAGGACTACGACCAGGACTACAGCAGCGTAAGAACCAGGACTAGGACCAGGACTAGGACCAGGACTACGACCAGGACTACAGCAGCGTAAGAACCAGGACTAGGACCAGGACTAGGACCAGGACTACGACCAGGACTACAGCAGCGTAAGAACCAGGACTAGGACCAGGACTAGGACCAGGACTACGACCAGGACTACAGCAGCGTAAGAACCAGGACTAGGACCAGGACTAGGACCAGGACTACGACCAGGACTACAGCAGCGTAAGAACCAGGACTAGGACCAGGACTAGGACCAGGACTACGACCAGGACTACAGCAGCGTAAGAACCAGGACTAGGACCAGGACTAGGACCAGGACTACGACCAGGACTACAGCAGCGTAAGAACCAGGACTAGGACCAGGACTAGGACCAGGACTACGACCAGGACTACAGCAGCGTAAGAACCAGGACTAGGACCAGGACTAGGACCAGGACTACGACCAGGACTACAGCAGCGTAAGAACCAGGACTAGGACCAGGACTAGGACCAGGACTACGACCAGGACCAGGACCAGGACCAGGACTAGGACTACAGCAGCGTAAGAACCAGGACTACGACCAGGACCAGGACCAGGACTAGGACCAGGACTAGGACCAGGACCAGGACTAGGACCAGGACTAGGACTACAGCAGCGTAAGAACCAGGACTACGACCAGGACCAGGACCAGGACTAGGACCAGGACTAGGACCAGGACTAGGACCAGGACTACGACCAGGACTACAGCAGCGTAAGAACCAGGACTAGGACCAGGACTAGGACCAGGACTACGACCAGGACTACAGCAGCGTAAGAACCAGGACTAGGACCAGGACTAGGACCAGGACTACGACCAGGACCAGGACCAGGACCAGGACTAGGACTACAGCAGCGTAAGAACCAGGACTACGACCAGGACCAGGACCAGGACTAGGACCAGGACTAGGACCAGGACCAGGACTAGGACCAGGACTAGGACTACAGCAGCGTAAGAACCAGGACTACGACCAGGACCAGGACCAGGACTAGGACCAGGACTAGGACCAGGACTAGGACCAGGACCAGGACCAGGACCAGGACCAGGACTACGACCAGGACTAGGACCAGGCCCAGGACTAGGACCAGGACTAGGACCAGGTCTAGGCCTAGGACCAGGACTACAGCAGCGTAAGAACCAGGACTAGGACCAGGACTAGGACCAGGACTACGACCAGGACTACAGCAGCGTAAGAACCAGGACTAGGACCAGGACTAGGACCAGGACTACGACCAGGACTACAGCAGCGTAAGAACCAGGACTAGGACCAGGACTAGGACCAGGACTACGACCAGGACTACAGCAGCGTAAGAACCAGGACTAGGACCAGGACTAGGACCAGGACTACGACCAGGACTACAGCAGCGTAAGAACCAGGACTAGGACCAGGACTAGGACCAGGACTACGACCAGGACTACAGCAGCGTAAGAACCAGGACTAGGACCAGGACTAGGACCAGGACTACGACCAGGACTACAGCAGCGTAAGAACCAGGACTAGGACCAGGACTAGGACCAGGACTACGACCAGGACTACAGCAGCGTAAGAACCAGGACTAGGACCAGGACTAGGACCAGGACTACGACCAGGACCAGGACCAGGACCAGGACTAGGACTACAGCAGCGTAAGAACCAGGACTACGACCAGGACCAGGACCAGGACTAGGACCAGGACTAGGACCAGGACCAGGACTAGGACCAGGACTACGACCAGGACTACAGCAGCGTAAGAACCAGGACTAGGACCAGGACTAGGACCAGGACTACGACCAGGACTACAGCAGCGTAAGAACCAGGACTAGGACCAGGACTAGGACCAGGACTACGACCAGGACTACAGCAGCGTAAGAACCAGGACTAGGACCAGGACTAGGACCAGGACTACGACCAGGACTACAGCAGCGTAAGAACCAGGACTAGGACCAGGACTAGGACCAGGACTACGACCAGGACTACAGCAGCGTAAGAACCAGGACTAGGACCAGGACTAGGACCAGGACTACGACCAGGACTACAGCAGCGTAAGAACCAGGACTAGGACCAGGACTAGGACCAGGACTACGACCAGGACCAGGACCAGGACCAGGACTAGGACTACAGCAGCGTAAGAACCAGGACTACGACCAGGACCAGGACCAGGACTAGGACCAGGACTAGGACCAGGACCAGGACTAGGACCAGGACTAGGACTACAGCAGCGTAAGAACCAGGACTACGACCAGGACCAGGACCAGGACTAGGACCAGGACTAGGACCAGGACTAGGACCAGGACTACGACCAGGACTACAGCAGCGTAAGAACCAGGACTAGGACCAGGACTAGGACCAGGACTACGACCAGGACTACAGCAGCGTAAGAACCAGGACTAGGACCAGGACTAGGACCAGGACTACGACCAGGACCAGGACCAGGACCAGGACTAGGACTACAGCAGCGTAAGAACCAGGACTACGACCAGGACCAGGACCAGGACTAGGACCAGGACTAGAACCAGGACCAGGACTAGGACCAGGACTAGGACTACAGCAGCGTAAGAACCAGGACTACGACCAGGACCAGGACCAGGACTAGGACCAGGACTAGGACCAGGACTAGGACCAGGACCAGGACCAGGACCAGGACCAGGACTACGACCAGGACTAGGACCAGGCCCAGGACTAGGACCAGGACTAGGACCAGGTCTAGGCCTAGGACCAGGACTACAGCAGCGTAAGAACCAGGACTAGGACCAGGACTAGGACCAGGACTACGACCAGGACTACAGCAGCGTAAGAACCAGGACTAGGACCAGGACTAGGACCAGGACTACGACCAGGACTACAGCAGCGTAAGAACCAGGACTAGGACCAGGACTAGGACCAGGACTACGACCAGGACTACAGCAGCGTAAGAACCAGGACTAGGACCAGGACTAGGACCAGGACTACGACCAGGACTACAGCAGCGTAAGAACCAGGACTAGGACCAGGACTAGGACCAGGACTACGACCAGGACTACAGCAGCGTAAGAACCAGGACTAGGACCAGGACTAGGACCAGGACTACGACCAGGACTACAGCAGCGTAAGAACCAGGACTAGGACCAGGACTACGACCAGGACCAGGACCAGGACCAGGACTAGGACTACAGCAGCGTAAGAACCAGGACTACGACCAGGACCAGGACCAGGACTAGGACCAGGACTAGGACCAGGACCAGGACTAGGACCAGGACTAGGACTACAGCAGCGTAAGAACCAGGACTACGACCAGGACCAGGACCAGGACTAGGACCAGGACTAGGACCAGGACTAGGACCAGGACTACAGCAGCGTCAGAACCAGAACTAGGACCAGGACTAGGACCAGGACTAGGACCAGGACTACAGCAGCGTAAGAACCAGGACTAGGACCAGGACTAGGACCAGGACTACGACCAGGACTACAGCAGCGTAAGAACCAGGACTAGGACCAGGACTAGGACCAGGACTACGACCAGGACTACAGCAGCGTAAGAACCAGGACTAGGACCAGGACTAGGACCAGGACTACGACCAGGACTACAGCAGCGTAAGAACCAGGACTAGGACCAGGACTAGGACCAGGACTACGACCAGGACTACAGCAGCGTAAGAACCAGGACTAGGACCAGGACTAGGACCAGGACTACGACCAGGACTACAGCAGCGTAAGAACCAGGACTAGGACCAGGACTAGGACCAGGACTACGACCAGGACTACAGCAGCGTAAGAACCAGGACTAGGACCAGGACTAGGACCAGGACTACGACCAGGACTACAGCAGCGTAAGAACCAGGACTAGGACCAGGACTAGGACCAGGACTACGACCAGGACTACAGCAGCGTAAGAACCAGGACTAGGACCAGGACTAGGACCAGGACTACGACCAGGACTACAGCAGCGTAAGAACCAGGACTAGGACCAGGACTAGGACCAGGACTAGGACCAGGACTACGACCAGGACTACAGCAGCGTAAGAACCAGGACTAGGACCAGGACTAGGACCAGGACTACGACCAGGACTACAGCAGCGTCAGAACCAGAACTAGGACCAGGACTAGGACCAGGACTACGACCAGGACTACAGCAGCGTAAGAACCAGGACTAGGACCAGGACTAGGACCAGGACTACGACCAGGACTACAGCAGCGTAAGAACCAGGACTAGGACCAGGACTAGGACCAGGACTACGACCAGGACTACAGCAGCGTAAGAACCAGGACTAGGACCAGGACTAGGACCAGGACTACGACCTGGACTACAGCAGCGTAAGAACCAGGACTAGGACCAGGACTAGGACCAGGACTACGACCAGGACTACAGCAGCGTAAGAACCAGGACTAGGACCAGGACTAGGACCAGGACTACGACCAGGACTACAGCAGCGTAAGAACCAGGACTAGGACCAGGACTAGGACCAGGACTACGACCAGGACTACAGCAGCGTAAGAACCAGGACTAGGACCAGGACTAGGACCAGGACTACGACCAGGACTACAGCAGCGTAAGAACCAGGACTAGGACCAGGACTAGGACCAGGACTACGACCAGGACTACAGCAGCGTAAGAACCAGGACTAGGACCAGGACTAGGACCAGGACTACGACCAGGACTACAGCAGCGTAAGAACCAGGACTAGGACCAGGACTAGGACCAGGACTACGACCAGGACTACAGCAGCGTAAGAACCAGGACTAGGACCAGGACTAGGACCAGGACTACGACCAGGACCAGGACCAGGACCAGGACTAGGACTACAGCAGCGTAAGAACCAGGACTACGACCAGGACCAGGACCAGGACTAGGACCAGGACTAGGACCAGGACCAGGACTAGGACCAGGACTACGACCAGGACTACAGCAGCGTAAGAACCAGGACTAGGACCAGGACTAGGACCAGGACTACGACCAGGACTACAGCAGCGTAAGAACCAGGACTAGGACCAGGACTAGGACCAGGACTACGACCAGGACTACAGCAGCGTAAGAACCAGGACTAGGACCAGGACTAGGACCAGGACTACGACCAGGACTACAGCAGCGTAAGAACCAGGACTAGGACCAGGACTAGGACCAGGACTACGACCAGGACTACAGCAGCGTAAGAACCAGGACTAGGACCAGGACTAGGACCAGGACTACGACCAGGACTACAGCAGCGTAAGAACCAGGACTAGGACCAGGACTAGGACCAGGACTACGACCAGGACCAGGACCAGGACCAGGACTAGGACTACAGCAGCGTAAGAACCAGGACTACGACCAGGACCAGGACCAGGACTAGGACCAGGACTAGGACCAGGACCAGGACTAGGACCAGGACTAGGACTACAGCAGCGTAAGAACCAGGACTACGACCAGGACCAGGACCAGGACTAGGACCAGGACTAGGACCAGGACTAGGACCAGGACTACAGCAGCGTCAGAACCAGAACTAGGACCAGGACTAGGACCAGGACTAGGACCAGGACTACAGCAGCGTAAGAACCAGGACTAGGACCAGGACTAGGACCAGGACTACGACCAGGACTACAGCAGCGTAAGAACCAGGACTAGGACCAGGACTAGGACCAGGACTACGACCAGGACTACAGCAGCGTAAGAACCAGGACTAGGACCAGGACTAGGACCAGGACTACGACCAGGACTACAGCAGCGTAAGAACCAGGACTAGGACCAGGACTAGGACCAGGACTACGACCAGGACTACAGCAGCGTAAGAACCAGGACTAGGACCAGGACTAGGACCAGGACTACGACCAGGACTACAGCAGCGTAAGAACCAGGACTAGGACCAGGACTAGGACCAGGACTACGACCAGGACCAGGACCAGGACCAGGACTAGGACTACAGCAGCGTAAGAACCAGGACTACGACCAGGACCAGGACCAGGACTAGGACCAGGACTAGGACCAGGACCAGGACTAGGACCAGGACTAGGACTACAGCAGCGTAAGAACCAGGACTACGACCAGGACCAGGACCAGGACTACGACCAGGACTAGGACCAGGCCCAGGACTAGGACCAGGACTAGGACCAGGTCTAGGCCTAGGACCAGGACTACAGCAGCGTAAGAACCAGGACTAGGACCAGGACTAGGACTAGGACCAGGACTACAGCAGCGTAAGAACCAGGACTAGGACCAGGACCAGGACCAGGACTAGGACCAGGACTAGGACCAGGACCAGGACCAGGACTAGGACTAGGACCAGGACTAGGACCAGGACCAGGACTACGACCAGGACTAGGACCAGGACCAGGACCAGGACCAGGACCAGGACTAGGACTAGGACCAGGACTAGGACCAGGACCAGGACTACGACCAGGACTAGGACCAGGACTACGACCAGGACTAGGACCAGGACTACAGCAGCGTAAGAACCAGGACTACGACCAGGACCAGGACCAGGACTAGGACCAGGACTAGGACCAGGACCAGGACCAGGACTAGGACTAGGACCAGGACTAGGACCAGGACCAGGACTACGACCAGGACTAGGACCAGGCCCAGGACTAGGACCAGGACTAGGACCAGGTCTAGGCCTAGGACCAGGACTACAGCAGCGTAAGAACCAGGACTAGGACCAGGACTAGGACTAGGACCAGGACTACAGCAGTGTAAGAACCAGGACTAGGACCAGGACCAGGACTAGGACTAGGACCAGGACCAGGACCAGGACTAGGACTAGGACCAGGACTAGGACCAGGACCAGGACCAGGACTACGACCAGGACTAGGACCAGGCCCAGGACCAGGACCAGGACCAGGACTAGGACTAGGACCAGGTCTAGGCCTAGGACCAGGACTACAGCAGCGTAAGAACCAGGACTAGGACCAGGACTAGGACTAGGACCAGGACCAGGACTACGACCAGGACTAGGACCAGGACCAGGACCAGGACCAGGACTAGGACTAGGACCAGGACCAGGACTACGACCAGGACTAGGACCAGGACTACGACCAGGACTAGGACCAGGACTAGGACCAGGACCAGGACCAGGACCAGGACTAGGACTACAGCAGCGTAAGAACCAGGACTACGACCAGGACCAGGACCAGGACTAGGACCAGGACTAGGACCAGGACTAGGACCAGGACCAGGACTAGGACCAGGACTAGGACTACAGCAGCGTAAGAACCAGGACTACGACCAGGACCAGGACCAGGACTAGGACCAGGACTAGGACCAGGACTAGGACCAGGACCAGGACCAGGACCAGGACCAGGACTAGGACTAGGACCAGGACTAGGACCAGGACCAGGACTACGACCAGGACTAGGACCAGGCCCAGGACTAGGACCAGGACTAGGACCAGGTCTAGGCCTAGGACCAGGACTACAGCAGCGTAAGAACCAGGACTAGGACCAGGACTAGGACTAGGACCAGGACCAGGACCAGGACTACGACCAGGACTAGGACCAGGACTAGGACCAGGACCAGGACTACGACCAGGACTAGGACCAGGACTACGACCAGGACTAGGACCAGGACTAGGACCAGGACCAGGACCAGGACTAGGACCAGGACTAGGACTAGGACCAGGACTAGGACCAGGACCAGGACTAGGACCAGGACTAGGACTACAGCAGCGTAAGAACCAGGACTACGACCAGGACCAGGACCAGGACTAGGACCAGGACTAGGACCAGGACTAGGACCAGGACCAGGACCAGGACCAGGACTAGGACTAGGACTAGGACCAGGACTAGGACCAGGACCAGGACTACGACCAGGACTAGGACCAGGCCCAGGACTAGGACCAGGACTAGGACCAGGTCTAGGCCTAGGACCAGGACTACAGCAGCGTAAGAACCAGGACCAGGACCAGGACTACGACCAGGACTAGGACCAGGACCAGGACCAGGACCAGGACTAGGACTAGGACCAGGACTAGGACCAGGACCAGGACTACGACCAGGACTAGGACCAGGCCCAGGACTAGGACCAGGACTAGGACCAGGTCTAGGCCTAGGACCAGGACTAGGACCAGGACTAGGACCAGGACCAGGACTAGGACTAGGACCAGGACTAGGACCAGGACCAGGACTACGACCAGGACTAGGACCAGGCCCAGGACTAGGACCAGGACTAGGACTACAGCAGCGTAAGAACCAGGACTAGGACCAGGACTAGGACCAGGACCAGGACCAGGACCAGGACTAGGACTAGGACCAGGACTAGGACCAGGACCAGGACTACGACCAGGACTAGGACCAGGCCCAGGACTAGGACCAGGACTAGGACCAGGACTAGGACTAGGACTAGGACCAGGACTACAGCAGCGTAAGAACCAGGACTAGGACCAGGACCAGGACTAGGACTAGGACCAGGACCAGGACTAGGACCAGGACCAGGACCAGGACTAGGACTAGGACCAGGACTAGGACCAGGACCAGGACTACGACCAGGACTAGGACCAGGCCCAGGACCAGGACCAGGACTAGGACTAGGACCAGGACTACAGCAGCGTAAGAACCAGGACTAGGACCAGGACTAGGACTAGGACCAGGACCAGGACTACGACCAGGACTAGGACCAGGACCAGGACCAGGACCAGGACTAGGACTAGGACCAGGACCAGGACTACGACCAGGACTAGGACCAGGACTAGGACCAGGACCAGGACCAGGACCAGGACCAGGACTAGGACTACAGCAGCGTAAGAACCAGGACTACGACCAGGACCAGGACCAGGACTAGGACCAGGACTAGGACCAGGACTAGGACCAGGACCAGGACTAGGACCAGGACTAGGACTACAGCAGCGTAAGAACCAGGACTACGACCAGGACCAGGACCAGGACTAGGACCAGGACTAGGACCAGGACTAGGACCAGGACCAGGACCAGGACTAGGACTAGGACCAGGACTAGGACCAGGACCAGGACTACGACCAGGACTAGGACCAGGCCCAGGACTAGGACCAGGACTAGGACCAGGTCTAGGCCTAGGACCAGGACTACAGCAGCGTAAGAACCAGGACTAGGACCAGGACTAGGACTAGGACCAGGACCAGGACCAGGACTACGACCAGGACTAGGACCAGGACTAGGACCAGGACCAGGACTACGACCAGGACTAGGACCAGGACTACGACCAGGACTAGGACCAGGACTAGGACCAGGACCAGGACCAGGACCAGGACTAGGACTACAGCAGCGTAAGAACCAGGACTACGACCAGGACCAGGACTAGGACCAGGACTAGGACCAGGACTAGGACCAGGACCAGGACTAGGACCAGGACTAGGACTACAGCAGCGTAAGAACCAGGACTACGACCAGGACCAGGACCAGGACTAGGACCAGGACTAGGACCAGGACCAGGACCAGGACCAGGACTAGGACTAGGACCAGGACTAGGACCAGGACCAGGACTAGGACCAGGCCCAGGACTAGGACTAGGACCAGGACTAGGACCAGGACCAGGACTACGACCAGGACTAGGACCAGGCCCAGGACTAGGACCAGGACTAGGACCAGGTCTAGGCCTAGGACCAGGACTACAGCAGCGTAAGAACCAGGACTAGGACCAGGACTAGGACTAGGACCAGGACCAGGACCAGGACTACGACCAGGACTAGGACCAGGACCAGGACCAGGACCAGGACCAGGACTAGGACTAGGACCAGGACTAGGACCAGGACCAGGACTACGACCAGGACTAGGACCAGGCCCAGGACTAGGACCAGGACTAGGACCAGGTCTAGGCCTAGGACCAGGACTACAGCAGCGTAAGAACCAGGACTAGGACCAGGACTAGGACCAGGACCAGGACCAGGACCAGGACTAGGACTAGGACCAGGACTAGGACCAGGACCAGGACTACGACCAGGACTAGGACCAGGCCCAGGACTAGGACCAGGACTAGGACCAGGTCTAGGCCTAGGACCAGGACTACAGCAGCGTAAGAACCAGGACTAGGACCAGGACTAGGACCAGGACTACGACCAGGACTACAGCAGCGTAAGAACCAGGACTAGGACCAGGACTAGGACCAGGACCAGGACCAGGACTAGGACTAGGACCAGGACTAGGACCAGGACCAGGACTACGACCAGGACTAGGACCAGGCCCAGGACTAGGACCAGGACTAGGACCAGGACTAGGACTAGGACCAGGACTACAGCAGCGTAAGAACCAGGACTAGGACCAGGACCAGGACTAGGACTAGGACCAGGACCAGGACTAGGACCAGGACCAGGACCAGGACTAGGACTAGGACCAGGACTAGGACCAGGACCAGGACTACGACCAGGACTAGGACCAGGCCCAGGACCAGGACCAGGACTAGGACTAGGACCAGGTCTAGGCCTAGGACCAGGACTACAGCAGCGTAAGAACCAGGACTAGGACCAGGACTAGGACTAGGACCAGGACCAGGACTACGACCAGGACTAGGACCAGGACCAGGACCAGGACCAGGACTAGGACTAGGACCAGGTCTAGGCCTAGGACCAGGACTACAGCAGCGTAAGAACCAGGACTAGGACCAGGACTAGGACTAGGACCAGGACCAGGACTACGACCAGGACTAGGACCAGGACCAGGACCAGGACCAGGACTAGGACTAGGACCAGGACCAGGACTACGACCAGGACTAGGACCAGGACTACGACCAGGACTAGGACCAGGACCAGGACCAGGACCAGGACCAGGACTAGGACTACAGCAGCGTAAGAACCAGGACTACGACCAGGACCAGGACCAGGACTAGGACCAGGACTAGGACCAGGACTAGGACCAGGACCAGGACTAGGACCAGGACTAGGACTACAGCAGCGTAAGAACCAGGACTACGACCAGGACCAGGACCAGGACTAGGACCAGGACTAGGACCAGGACTAGGACCAGGACCAGGACCAGGACCAGGACTAGGACTAGGACCAGGACTAGGACCAGGACCAGGACTACGACCAGGACTAGGACCAGGCCCAGGACTAGGACCAGGACTAGGACCAGGTCTAGGCCTAGGACCAGGACTACAGCAGCGTAAGAACCAGGACTAGGACCAGGACTAGGACTAGGACCAGGACCAGGACCAGGACTACGACCAGGACTAGGACCAGGACTAGGACCAGGACCAGGACTACGACCAGGACTAGGACCAGGACTACGACCAGGACTAGGACCAGGACTAGGACCAGGACCAGGACCAGGACCAGGACTAGGACTACAGCAGCGTAAGAACCAGGACTACGACCAGGACCAGGACCAGGACTAGGACCAGGACTAGGACCAGGACTAGGACCAGGACCAGGACTAGGACCAGGACTAGGACTACAGCAGCGTAAGAACCAGGACTACGACCAGGACCAGGACCAGGACTAGGACCAGGACTAGGACCAGGACTAGGACCAGGACCAGGACCAGGACCAGGACTAGGACTAGGACCAGGACTAGGACCAGGACCAGGACTACGACCAGGACTAGGACCAGGCCCAGGACTAGGACTAGGACCAGGACTAGGACCAGGACCAGGACTACGACCAGGACTAGGACCAGGCCCAGGACTAGGACCAGGACTAGGACCAGGTCTAGGCCTAGGACCAGGACTACAGCAGCGTAAGAACCAGGACTAGGACCAGGACTAGGACTAGGACCAGGACCAGGACCAGGACTACGACCAGGACTAGGACCAGGACCAGGACCAGGACCAGGACTAGGACTAGGACCAGGACTAGGACCAGGACCAGGACTACGACCAGGACTAGGACCAGGCCCAGGACTAGGACCAGGACTAGGACCAGGTCTAGGCCTAGGACCAGGACTACAGCAGCGTAAGAACCAGGACTAGGACCAGGACTAGGACCAGGACTACGACCAGGACTACAGCAGCGTAAGAACCAGGACTAGGACCAGGACTACGACCAGGACTACAGCAGTTGGAAAAAGTTCTGTGAAACAGTACCTCACTTGACAATAAACTGAATCTGGATCTTGAGGACTACCGGGACTAACCAGGATAAACCAGCATCAAGTCTATAACATGTCTTTAACATGTCTATAACAGGTCTATCACAGGAGCCTAGTGTACAGGGGTAAGTGGGAGGAGCCTAGTGTACAGGGTTAAGTGGGAGGAGCCTAGTGTAGATGGTTAAGTGGGAGGAGCCTAGTGTACAGGGTTAAGTGGGAGGAGCCTAGTGTAGATGGTTAAGTGGGAGGAGCCTAGTGTACAGGGTTAAGTGGTGTCTATAATAAATGTCTATAACAGGTCTATAACATGTCTATCACATGTCTATCACAGGTCTATCACAGGTCTATCACATGTCTATCACATGTCTAACACAGGTCTATCACAGGTCTATCACAGGTCTATCACATGTCTATAACATGTCTATAACATGTCTAACAAAGGTCTATCACATGTCTATCACAGGTCTATCACATGTCTAACACAGGTCTATCACATGTCTATCACAGGTCTATCACATGTCTATCACATGTCTATCACATGTCTATCACAGGTCTATCACAGGTCTATCACATGTCTATAACATGTCTAACAAAGGTCTATCACATGTCTATCACAGGTCTATCACATGTCTAACACAGGTCTATCACATGTCTATCACATGTCTATCACATGTCTATCACATGTCTATCACAGGTCTATCACAGGTCTATCACATGTCTATAACATGTCTATCACAGGTCTATCACAGGTCTATCACAGGTCTATCACAGGTCTATCACATGTCTATCACATGTCTATCACAGGTCTATCACATGTCTATCACATGTCTATCACATGTCTATCACATGTCTATCACAGGTCTATCACATGTCTAACACAGGTCTATCACATGTCTATAACATGTCTATCACATGTCTATCACATGTCTATCACAGGTCTATCACAGGTCTATCACATGTCTATAACATGTCTATCACAGGTCTATCACAGGTCTATCACAGGTCTATCACATGTCTATCACATGTCTATCACATGTCTATCACAGGTCTATCACATGTCTATCACATGTCTATCACAGGTCTATCACAGGTCTATCACATGTCTATCACATGTCTATCACAGGTCTATCACATGTCTATAACATGTCTAACACAGGTCTATCACATGTCTATAACATGTCTAACACAGGTCTATCACATGTCTATAACATGTCTATAACATGTCTATAACATGTCTATAACAGGTCTATAACATGTCTAACACAGGTCTATAGCCCGGTCTGAACCCGGTCTGAACCCGGTCTTGCTCACCGTTCTCGGCCTGCACCAGCACGGCCTCGGTGGGCTCAGAGGGTTTGCTGAGGTTGACCGCGGTCCTGGCGATGACTCTGAACTGGTACGACAGGTCTCGCTCGAGGCCGGTCACCGTGTACTCTTCACGAGGACAGTTCTGGGAACTGGTGTTGCAGCGGAACCACGAGTCACCAGGAACTCTGGTGCACTCCACGTAGTACCCCACGATCTTTGAGCCGCCGTCGTTCTTTGGACGAGTCCAGACCAGAGAGACAGAGTTCTTTGTCACGTCCAGGACCTCAGGCTTCCCCGGAGCGTCTGAGAGACAAATGTACTTAAGACAATACACATGACCCTGTCCCACTGATGGGAGGAGCCTAGTGTACAGGGTTAAGTGGGAGGAGCCTAGTGTACAGGGGTAAGTGGGAGGAGCCTAGTGTACAGGGGTATGTGGGAGGAGCCTAGTGTACAGGGGTATGTGGGAGGAGCCTAGTGTAGATGGTTAAGTGGGAGGAGCCTAGTGTACAGGGGTAAGTGGGAGGAGCCTAGTGTACAGGGGTATGTGGGAGGAGCCTAGTGTAGATGGTTAAGTGGGAGGAGCCTAGTGTACAGGGGTAAGTGGGAGGAGCCTAGTGTACAGGGTTAAGTGGGAGGAGCCTAGTGTAGATGGTTAAGTGGGAGGAGCCTAGTGTAGATGGTTAAGTGGGAGGAGCCTAGTGTACATGGTTAAGTGGGAGGAGCCTAGTGTAAACGTTTTTTAGTGGGAGGAGCCAATTGTACTAATTATTTAGTGGGAGGAGCCTATATACGGGTTTTTTCCTTCTCTTTTCTGGAAATGGATCCAGGACCTTGTTGCTGTGAGGCGGCGGTGCTATGGAGCCGACTACAACATGAACTGAGCCAATCGTGTCGCACCAAATGTGAAGCGAAATGAAGCTTAAACGAGCAAAATATCACTTTAGATTCCTCTAGATGTTTCAGTGGTTATTCTAGATGTTTCAGTGGTTATTCTAGATGTTTCAGTGGTTATTCTAGATGTTTCAGTGGTTCCTCTAGATGTTTCAGTGGTTATTCTAGATGTTTCAGTGGTTATTCTAGATGTTTCAGTGGTTCCTCTAGATGTTTCAGTGGTTATTCTAGATGTTTCAGTGGTTATTCTAGATGTTTCAGTGGTTATTCTAGATGTTTCAGTGGTTCCTCTAGATGTTTCAGTGGTTATTCTAAATGTTTCAGTGGTTCCTCTAGACGTTTCAGTGGTTAATCTAGATGTTTCAGTGGTTATTCTAGATGTTTCAGTGGCTCCACTAGATGTTTCAGTGGCTCCACTAGATGTTTCTGTGGTTCTATATGTTTCAGTGGTTATTCTAGATGTTTCAGTGGTTATTCTAGATGTTTCAGCGGTTCCACTAGATGTTTCAGTGGTTCCTCTACACGTTTCAGTGGTTATTCTAGATGTTTCAGCGGTTCCACTAGACGTTTCAGTGGTTCCTCTAGATGTTTCAGTGGTTATTCTAGATGTTTCAGTGGTTCCTCTAGACGTTTCAGTGGTTAATCTAGATGTTTAAGTGGTTCCTCTAGATGTTTCAGTGGTTATTCTAGATGTTTCAGTGGTTCCTCTAGACGTTTCAGTGGTTAATCTAGATGTTTAAGTGGTTCCTCTAGATGTTTCAGTGGTTATTCTAGATGTTTCAGTGGTTCCTCTAGATGTTTCAGTGGCTCCACTAGATGTTTCAGTGGCTCCACTAGATGTTTCAGTGGTTTTAGATGTTTCAGTGGTTATTCTAGATGTTTCAGTAGATGTTTCAGCGGTTCCACTAGATGTTTCAGTGGTTCCTCTACACGTTTCAGTGGTTATTCTAGATGTTTCAGCGGTTCCACTAGACGTTTCAGTGGTTCCTCTAGATGTTTCAGTGGTTCTAGATGTTTCAGTGGTTCCTTTAGATGTTTCAGTGGTTATTCTAGACGTTTCAGTGGTTCCTCTAGACATTTCAGTGGTTCCTCTTCACGTTTCAGTGGTTATTCTAGATGTTTCAGCGGTTCCACTAGACGTTTCAGTGGTTCCTCTAGATGTTTCAGTGGTTCTAGATGTTTCAGTGGTTCCTTTAGATGTTTCAGTGGTTATTCTAGATGTTTCAGTGGTTCCTTTAGATGTTTCAGTGGTTCTAGATGTTTCAGTGGTTCCTCTAGACGTTTCAGCGGTTATTCTAGACGTTTCAGTGGTTCCTCTACACGTTTCAGTGTTTATTCTAGATTTTTCAGTGGTTCGTCTAAATGTTTCAGTGGTTCCTCTACACGTTTCAGGGGTTATTCTAGATGTTTCAGTGGTTCCTCTATATGTTTCAGTGGTTATTCTAGATGTTTCAGTGGTTCCTCTAGATGTTTCAGTGGTTCCTCTAGATGTTTCAGTGGCTCCACTAGATGTTTCAGTGGTTATTCTAGATGTTTCAGTGGTTATTCTAGATGTTTCAGCGGTTCCACTAGATGTTTCAGTGGTTCCTCTACACGTTTCAGTGGTTCCTCTAGATGTTTCAGTGGTTCCTCTAGATGTTTCAGTGGCTCCACTAGATGTTTCAGTGGTTATTCTAGATGTTTCAGCGGTTCCACTAGATGTTTCAGTGGTTCCTCTACACGTTTCAGTGGTTATTCTAGATGTTTCAGCGGTTCCACTAGACGTTTCAGTGGTTCCTCTAGATGTTTCAGTGGTTCTAGATGTTTCAGTGGTTATTCTAGATGTTTCAGCGGTTCTAGATGTTTCAGTGGTTCCTCTAGATGTTTCAGCTGTTATTTTAGACGTTTCAGTGGTTCCTCTAGATGTTTCAGTGGTTATTCTAGATGTTTCAGTGGTTATTCTAGATGTTTCAGTGGTTCTAGATGTATCAGTGGTTCCACTAGACGCTTCAGTGGTTCCTCTAGACGTTTCAGTGGTTCCTCTTGATGTTTCAGTGGTTATTCTAGATGTTTCAGTGGTTCCTCTAGATGTTTCAGTGGTTCCACTAGAAGTTTCAGTGGTACTAGATGTTTCAGTGGTTCCACTAGATGTTTCAGTGGTTCTAGATGTTTCAGCTCTAAAGCGTTGCTGGTAGAGACACTCACCGACGGGCGTCCTGGCGGTGATGAAGTCAGTCTTGGCGCTGGGTTTGCCTTGGCCGGCGCGGTTGATGGCGGACACCCTGAAGGTGTACTCCAGGCCCTCGATGAGGCCGGCGCAGGGGTACTCTGTGGTCCTCACCACCGTGTCGTTGGCCTTCACCCACAGCAGACTGTTCCTCTCCTTCTTCTCAATGTAGTACCCGGTGATGGGGCTTCCTCCGTCACTCTCGGGACGATCCCACGCCACAAACATGCAGTCTTTGTTGGTCTTGTTGATGCGGCAGTTCAGCGGCTCGCTCGGGACGTCTGCGAGGGCAAAGACGGGACGTTTAAAAGGACACACGACAACAGAAACGTGGAGGAGCAGGGTACTCACCGAAGGGGAACCTGGCCACCATGTGCTCCGACTGCACCGGGTCGGACACGCCGTAGCGGTTCTCGGCGCGGATCCTGAACACGTACTCTTTGCCCGGGATGAGCTTGCCCAGGCGAGCGTTGGTCTTGGTGCACGAGGACACGGCCGTCACCCAGTCTCCACGGGTCACGTCGCACTTCTCCACCACATAGTTGGTGATGGCACTGCCCCCGTCCTCCAGGGGTTTGGCCCAGGACAGAGAGCAGGCGTCAGAGTCGATGTCCAAGATGTCCACGGGGCCCTCGGGGGGGCCCGGGATGTCTGAGGAGAGAGGGGAGCAGGGTCAGTAAAGGCTTGTTCACATGTTCATGTGTTCATCGTGTGGAGGATGTTCATGTGTTCATCGTGTGGAGGATGTTCATGTGTTCATCGTGTGGAGGATGTTCATGCGTTCATCGTGTGGAGGATGTTCATGTGTTCATCGTGTGGAGGATGTTCATGCGTTCATCGTGTGGAGGATGTTCATGCGTTCATCGTGTGGAGGATGTTCATGCATTCATCGTGTGGAGGATGTTCATGTGTTCATCGTGTGGAGGATGTTCATGCGTTCATCGTGTGGAGGATGTTCATGTGTTCATCGTGTGGAGGATGTTCATGCGTTCATCGTGTGGAGGATGTTCATGTGTTCATCGTGTGGAGGATGTTCATGTGTTCATCGTGTGGAGGATGTTCATGCGTTCATCGTGTGGAGGATGTTCATGTGTTCATCGTGTGGAGGATGTTCATGTGTTCATCGTGTGGAGGATGTTCATGTGTTCATCGTGTGGAGGATGTTCATGCGTTCATCGTGTGGAGGATGTTCATGTGTTCATCGTGTGGAGGATGTTCATGTGTTCATCGTGTGGAGGATGTTCATGTGTTCATCGTGTGGAGGATGTTCATGCGTTCATCGTGTGGAGGATGTTCATGTGTTCATCGTGTGGAGGATGTTCATGCGTTCATCGTGTGGAGGATGTTCATGTGTTCATCGTGTGGAGGATGTTCATGTGTTCATCGTGTGGAGGATGTTCATGCGTTCATCGTGTGGAGGATGTTCATGTGTTCATCGTGTGGAGGATGTTCATGTGTTCATCGTGTGGAGGATGTTCATGTGTTCATCGTGTGGAGGATGTTCATGTGTTCATCGTGTGGAGGATGTTCATGTGTTCATCGTGTGGAGGATGTTCATGTGTTCATCGTGTGGAGGATGTTCATGTGTTCATCGTGTGGAGGATGTTCATGTGTTCATCGTGTGGAGGATGTTCATGTGTTCATCGTGTGGAGGATGTTCATGTGTGGAGGATGTTCATGTGTTCATCGTGTGGAGGATGTTCATGTGTGGAGGATGTTCATGTGTTCATCGTGTGGAGGATGTTCATGTGTGGAGGATGTTCATGTGTTCATCGTGTGGAGGATGTTCATGTGTTCATCGTGTGGAGGATGTTCATGTGTTCATCGTGTGGAGGATGTTCATGTGTGGAGGATGTTCATGTGTTCATCGTGTGGAGGATGTTCATGTGTGGAGGATGTTCATGTGTTCATCGTGTGGAGGATGTTCATGTGTGGAGGATGTTCATGTGTTCATCGTGTGGAGGATGTTCATGTGTTCATCGTGTGGAGGATGTTCATGTGTTCATCGTGTGGAGGATGTTCATGTGTGGAGGATGTTCATGTGTTCATCGTGTGGAGGATGTTCATGTGTTCATCGTGTGGAGGATGTTCATGTGTTCATCGTGTGGAGGATGTTCATGTGTGGAGGATGTTCATGCGTTCATCGTGTGGAGGATGTTCATGTGTTCATCGTGTGGAGGATGTTCATGCGTTCATCGTGTGGAGGATGTTCATGTGTTCATCGTGTGGAGGATGTTCATGTGTTCATCGTGTGGAGGATGTTCATGTGTTCATCGTGTGGAGGATGTTCATGTGTTCATCGTGTGGAGGATGTTCATGTGTTCATCGTGTGGAGGATGTTCATGTGTTCATCGTGTGGAGGATGTTCATGTGTGGAGGATGTTCATGTGTTCATCGTGTGGAGGATGTTCATGTGTGGAGGATGTTCATGTGTTCATCGTGTGGAGGATGTTCATGTGTGGAGGATGTTCATGTGTTCATCGTGTGGAGGATGTTCATGTGTGGAGGATGTTCATGTGTTCATCGTGTGGAGGATGTTCATGTGTTCATCGTGTGGAGGATGTTCATGTGTTCATCGTGTGGAGGATGTTCATGTGTGGAGGATGTTCATGTGTTCATCGTGTGGAGGATGTTCATGTGTTCATCGTGTGGAGGATGTTCATGTGTGGAGGATGTTCATGTGTTCATCGTGTGGAGGATGTTCATGTGTTCATCGTGTGGAGGATGTTCATGTGTTCATCGTGTGGAGGATGTTCATGTGTGGAGGATGTTCATGTGTTCATCGTGTGGAGGATGTTCATGTGTTCATCGTGTGGAGGATGTTCATGTGTGGAGGATGTTCATGTGTTCATCGTGTGGAGGATGTTCATGTGTGGAGGATGTTCATGTGTTCATCGTGTGGAGGATGTTCATGTGTTCATCGTGTGGAGGATGTTCATGTGTTCATCGTGTGGAGGATGTTCATGTGTGGAGGATGTTCATGTGTTCATCGTGTGGGGGATGTTCATGTGTTCACCTCGGATGATGATCTTCAGGGCCTGGCTGATGGACCCAGACGAGTTCTCTGCCATGAGACTGTACTCGCCGCTGTCCAGCCGTGACACGTCTTTGATGATGAGGACGCAGAGGTTGGCGTTCTGCAGCACGGCGAGGCGGCTGGACGACACCACGGCGGCATCAGCACGTTTCCACTTACACAGCGGGGCCGGTTTACCCGACACCACGGCCTCCACGCGCAGCTTGGCCCCGGCTCGGGCGCTCACCGTCTCAGCCATCACGATCTTAGGCTCCACTGAAGAGACACACGGGAGACACACGGGGACATCTGTAACACCTGTCCTAAAACCATGACTATATGCTCAGGCTAACGACTAGCACGCCTCTCATGGCCTCTCACATCTCTGCTCCTTGGCCTCCATGACCTCTCATAGTCTCTCATGACCTCTCATAGCCTCTCATGACCTCTCATAGCCTCTCATGACCTCTCATAGTCTCTCATGACCTCTCATGACCTCTCATAGCCTCTCATGACCTCTCATAGCCTCTCATGACCTCTCATAGTCTCTCATGACCTCTCATAGCCTCTCATGACCTCTCATAGTCTCTCAAGACCTCTCATAGCCTCTCATGACCTCTCACCTCTCTGCTCCTTGGCCTCCATGACCTCTCATGACCTCTCATAGTCTCTCATGACCTCTCATAGCCTCTCATGACCTCTCATAGTCTCTCATGACCTCTCATAGCCTCTCATGACCTCTCATAGTCTCTCATGACCTCTCATAGCCTCTCATGACCTCTCATAGTCTCTCATGACCTCTCATAGCCTCTCATAGTCTCTCATGACCTCTCATAGCCTCTCATGACCTCTCATAGTCTCTCAAGACCTCTCATAGCCTCTCGTGACCTCTCACCTCTCTGCTCCTTGGCCTCCATGACCTCTCATGACCTCTCATGACCTCTCATAGCCTCTCGTGACCTCTCGTGACCTCTCGTGACCTCTCACCTCTCTGCTCCTTGGCCTCCATGACCTCTCGGGTCTGGGTGAAGGAGCTCAGGCCCATCATGTTCTTGGCTGCCACTCTGAACTTGTAGAGTTTGCCCTCCTTGAGTCCTCCCACCGACAGGCTCAGGCCCTTCACGGTGGTGTAGGCGTTCCACACCTCCTCCTGAGGCTTCTGCTCCTCCTCATCCTCCTCCTCCTCCTCCACCGGGGGCGGGGCCGGGGGCGGGGCTTCAGCGCTCTCCTCACCCTGTGCACCAATCATAGAGGAACAGACAGTCAGACCGTAGTCTGTGATTGGTTTAGGTTTTATACAAACACTTGTAAGATAAGATAAGCTAAGTGGCTAACGCTAGCGACTTTACAACTGACGCTTTATCTAGAGTTATTTATTCTCATGTAATCCAGATGCCCTCCCCCTCCCCCTCATGGTGTCAGATGCCCTCCCTCTCACCTGGACAGGCTCAGGTTCAGGTTTGACCTCTGGTGGAGGTTTGACCTCCAGATACTCGATGACGTAGCCGTCGATCTTGGCTCCTCCGTCTCTGAGCGGTTTGACCCAGGCCAGAGTGGCATTTGTGCGGTTCATGTCCAGGACCTCCACTCGCTCACACGGGTCAGGTTTACCTGAGGAGAGGGCGGGGTTAGGACCAGGACCATGGGGTCATGTCACTGTCACTGTCACTGTCATGACACTGTCATGTCACTGTCATGACAGTGACATGTCACTGTCATGTCACTGTCATGTCACTGTCATGACACTGTCACTGTCACTGTCATGTCACTGTCACTGTCACTGTCACTGTCACTGTCATGACACTGTCACTGTCATGTCACTGTCACTGTCATGACACTGTCACTGTCATGACACTGTCATGTCACTGTCACTGTCATGTCACTGTCACTGTCATGACACTGTCACTGTCATGTCACTGTCACTGTCATGTCACTGTCATGTCACTGTCATGTCACTGTCATGTCACTGTCATGTCACTGTCATGTCACTGTCATGTCACTGTCATGACACTGTCATGTCACTGTCATGTCACTGTCATGTCACTGTCATGTCACTGTCATGACAGTGACATGTCACTGTCATGTCACTGTCATGTCACTGTCATGTCACTGTCATGACACTGTCACTGTCATGACACTGTCACTGTCACTGTCATGTCACTGTCATGACACTGTCATGTCACTGTCATGTCACTGTCACTGTCATGTCACTGTCATGTCACTGTCATGTCACTGTCATGTCACTGTCACTGTCATGTCACTGTCATGACACTGTCACTGTCATGTCACTGTCATGTCACTGTCATGTCACTGTCACTGTCATGTCACTGTCATGTCACTGTCATGTCACTGTCATGTCACTGTCATGTCACTGTCATGTCACTGTCATGTCACTGTCATGACACTGTCACTGTCATGTCACTGTCATGTCACTGTCATGTCACTGTCATGTCACTGTCATGTCACTGTCACTGTCATGTCACTGTCATGTCACTGTCATGACACTGTCACTGTCATGTCACTGTCATGTCACTGTCATGTCACTGTCATGTCACTGTCATGACAGTGACATGTCACTGTCATGACAGTGACATGTCACTGTCATGTCACTGTCATGTCACTGTCATGTCACTGTCATGACACTGTCATGTCACTGTCATGTCACTGTCACTGTCACTGTCATGTCACTGTCATGTCACTGTCATGTCACTGTCATGTCACTGTCATGTCACTGTCATGTCACTGTCATGACACTGTCACTGTCACTGTCAATGTCACTGTCATGTCACTGTCATGTCACTGTCACTGTCACTGTCATGTCACTGTCATGTCACTGTCACTGTCACTGTCATGACACTGTCACTGTCATGTCACTGTCATGTCACTGTCATGTCACTGTCATGTCACTGTCACTGTCATGTCACTGTCATGTCACTGTCATGTCACTGTCATGTCACTGTCATGTCACTGTCATGTCACTGTCATGACACTGTCACTGTCATGTCACTGTCATGTCACTGTCATGTCACTGTCATGACACTGTCATGTCACTGTCATGTCACTGTCATGTCACTGTCACTGTCATGTCACTGTCATGTCACTGTCATGTCACTGTCATGTCACTGTCACTGTCATGTCACTGTCATGACACTGTCACTGTCATGTCACTGTCATGTCACTGTCATGTCACTGTCATGTCACTGTCATGTCACTGTCACTGTCATGTCACTGTCATGTCACTGTCATGTCACTGTCATGTCACTGTCACTGTCATGTCACTGTCATGACACTGTCACTGTCATGTCACTGTCATGTCACTGTCATGTCACTGTCATGTCACTGTCACTGTCATGTCACTGTCATGTCACTGTCATGTCACTGTCATGTCACTGTGTCCAAGGCTTTTACTGAACCATACAAGGTCGGGGACACTCGGGGTACTCACTGACAGGGTCAGAGGCCAGGTACGAGGTCGGGGACACTCGGGGTACTCACTGACAGGGTCGGAGGCCAGGTACGAGGTCGGGGACACTCGGGGTACTCACTGACAGGGTCGGAGGCCAGGTACGAGGTCGGGGACACTCGGGGTACTCACTGACAGGGTCGGAGGCCAGGTACGAGGTCGGGGACACTCGGGGTACTCACTGACAGGGTCGGAGGCCAGGTACGAGGTCGGGGACACTCGGGGTACTCACTGACAGGGTCGGAGGCCAGGTACGAGGTCGGGGACACTCGGGGTACTCACTGACAGGGTCGGAGGCCAGGTACGAGGTCGGGGACACTCGGGGTACTCCGGAGCCGTACTGGTTGACAGCGGTCACTCTGAAGTAGTACTCGGTGCCGGGCTGCAGGCCGGTCACTTTGAAGGGGATCTTGTCGGCGTTGACCTCGGCGTTGACCACGGCCCAGGTCTTTCTGTCCATCTCACGTTTCTCCACCGAGTAATGGAGGATCTCACTTCCACCGTCCACCTCCGGGGGGCTCCACCCCAGGACCAGAGACGTCTGCAGGACGTCAGAGGCCTCCAGGTTCTGCACCGGCCCCGGCGTGTCTGCAGAGAGACAACAGAACCAGGTCTAAACCAGGTCTGAACCAGGTCTAAACCAGGTCTGAACCAGGTCTGAACCAGGTCTGAACCAGGACAAAACCAGGTCTGAACCAGGACTAAACCAGGACTAAACCAGGTCTGAACCAGGACTAAACCAGGTCTGAACCAGGTCTGAACCAGGACTGAACCAGGACAAAACCAGGTCTGAACCAGGTCTAAACCAGGTCTGAACCAGGTCTGAACCAGGTCTGAACCAGGTCTGAACCAGGTCTGAACCAGGTCTGAACCAGGACTAAACCAGGTCTGAACCAGGTCTAAACCAGGACTGAACCAGGACTAAACCAGGTCTGAACCAGGTCCCGGGTCAGGAGCAGGTCTAACCTGGGTCAGGACTCGCCCAGGTCAGGACTCGCCCGGGTCAGGACTCGCCCAGGTCAGGACTGGCCCGGGTCAGGACTGGCCCGGGTCAGGACTGGCCCGGGTCAGGACTGGCCCGGGTCAGGACTGGCCCGGGTCAGGACTCGCCCGGGTCAGGACTGGCCCGGGTCAGGACTGGCCCGGGTCAGGACTGGCCCGGGTCAGGACTCGCCCGGGTCAGGACTCGCCCGGGTCAGGACTTACCGAGCACCTTGACGTTCACGAACACGGCCTTCTCCCCGGCCGGGCTGCGCAGGGTCAGGCTGTATTTGCC
This sequence comes from Eucyclogobius newberryi, assembly GCF_026437365.1. Lineage (NCBI taxonomy): Eukaryota > Metazoa > Chordata > Actinopteri > Gobiiformes > Gobiidae > Eucyclogobius > Eucyclogobius newberryi. Next base: position 38,490,499 of record NW_027315768.1, read on the forward strand.
CGAGTCGTCCCGGGTGGAGTCTGGGATGATGAGGAAGGTCATGGTGTCGATGAGGTCCACTCTGCCCTTCCTCACCACGTTGTCCAGGCCCATGCGGCGCCACGTCACCTCAGGGTGCGGTCGGCCCCGGATGGTGGCCACCAGGCGGATGGGACAGCCTGCCCGTACCACCACGCCCTGTTTCATGGAGGCGTCCAGGTCGATCTCCGGAGCCACTGGAAAAGGATGATCACGTCAGAACAATCTGGACTTTTATACCACATGGTTGTGCCTTGAATAGTGGCGACCGTTGCCTTGACGACTCACCCAGGATGTCTTTGGGGATGACGGGCGCCTCCAGGTCACAGGGGGCGCTCATGCCCACCTGGTTCTGGGCAGACACTCTGAACTGGTACATGAGCGTGGCGTCCAGGCTGGACACGGTGAAGTCGCACGCCGTCAGCTGCGCGGCCACGTTGCAGCGCCTCCAGCCCTCGTCCTTCTTGCTGCCGTGGAGCCTGGACTCCACCACGAACCCGATCAGAGGCGCTCCCCCATCACACGCCGGCCTCACCCAGCCCAGAGACACAGAGCTGCGGGTGCGGTCCAGGACCTTCAGGGCCGTGGGCGGGGCCGGGACCTCTGCAGGACGAGGGACAGTTAGTCTGAGAGGCGGGACATTTACATGTATACAATATATACATATATAAGATATTTACATATATAAGATATTTATATAAGATATTTACATATATAAGATATATATATATATATATAAGATATTTACATATAGAAGATATTTACATATATATATATATATATAAGATATTTACATATATAAGATATATATATATATATAGAAGATATTTACATATATAAGATATTTACATATATAAGATATTTACATATATAAGATATTTATATAAGATATTTACATATATAAGATATATATATATATATAAGATATTTACATATAGAAGATATTTACATATATATATATATATATAAGATATTTACATATATAAGATATATATATATATATAGAAGATATTTACATATATAAGATATATATATATATATAAGATATTTACATATATAAGATATATATATATATATATATAAGATATTTACATATATAAGATATATATATATATATAAGATATTTACATATATAAGATATATATATATATATATAAGATATTTACATATATAAGATATATATATATACATAATATATTTACATATATAAGATATTTATATAAGATATTTACATATATAAGATATATATATATATATAAGATATTTACATATATAAGATATATATATATATATATAAGATATTTACATATATAAGATATATATATATACATAATATATTTACATATATAAGATATATATATAAGATATTTACATATATAAGATATATATATATACATAATATATTTACATATATAAGATATTTATATAAGATATTTACATATATAAGATATATATATTTATATAAGATATTTACATATATAAGATATATTTACATATATAAGACATTAGACTCTCACGTGGAGTGTGACATGCTTTATATTTGAGATTCTTGTCTCTTGTGTCTCTTGTGTCTCTTGTGTCTCTTGTGTCTCTTGTGTCTCTTGTGTCTCTTGTGTCTCTTGTCTCTCTTGTCTCTCTTGTGTCTCTTGTGTCTCTTGCGTCTCTCGTGTCTCCTGCGTGTCTCTTGTGTCTCTTGTGTCTCTTGTCTCTCTTGTGTCTCTTGTGTCTCTTGTGTCTCTTGTGTCTCTTGCGTCTCTCGTGTCTCCTGCGTGTCTCTTGTGTCTCTTGTCTCTCTTGTGTCTCTTGCGTCTCTCGCGTCTCCTGCGTGTCTCTTGTGTCTCTTGTGTCTCTTGTCTCTCTTGTCTCTCTTGTGTCTCTTGCGTCTCTCGTGTCTCCTGCGTGTCTCTTGTGTCTCTTGTGTCTCTTGTCTCTCTTGTGTCTCTTGTGTCTCTTGTGTCTCTTGTGTCTCTTGTGTCTCTTGTGTCTCTTGCGTCTCTTGCGTCTCTCGTGTCTCCTGCGTGTCTCTTGTGTCTCTTGTGTCTCTCGTGTCTCTTGCGTCTCTCGTGTCTCTTGCGTCTCTCGTGTCTCTTGCGTGTCTCTTGTGTCTCTTGTGTCTCTTGTGTCTCTTGTCTCTCTTGTGTCTCTTGGGTCTCTTGGGTCTCTTGGGTCTCTTGGGTCTCTTGGGTCTCTCGTGTCTCCTGCGTGTCTCTTGTGTCTCTTGTGTCTCTTGTCTCTCTTGTGTCTCTTGCGTCTCTCGTGTCTCTTGGGTCTCTTGCGTCTCTTGCGTCTCTTGCGTCTCTTGTCTCTCTTGTCTCTCTTGTGTCTCTTGCGTCTCTTGCGTCTCTTGCGTCTCTTGTGTCTCTTGTGTCTCTTGTCTCTCTTGTCTCTCTTGTGTCTCTTGTGTCTCTTGTCTCTCTTGTGTCTCTTGTGTCTCTTGTGTCTCTTGTGTCTCTTGTGTCTCTCGTGTCTCCTGCGTGTCTCTTGTGTCTCTTGTGTCTCTTGTGTCTCTCGTGTCTCTTGCGTGTCTCTTGTCTCTCTTGTCTCTCTTGTGTCTCTTGTGTCTCTTGTGTCTCTTGTGTCTCTTGTGTCTCTTGTGTCTCTTGTGTCTCTTGCGTCTCTTGCGTCTCTCGTGTCTCCTGCGTGTCTCTTGTGTCTCTTGTGTCTCTCGTGTCTCTCGTCTCTCTTGTCTCTCTTGTCTCTCTTGTCTCTCTTGTCTCTCTTGTGTCTCTTGCGTCTCTCGTGTCTCCTGCGTGTCTCTTGTGTCTCTTGTGTCTCTTGTGTCTCTTGTGTCTCTTGCGTCTCTCGTGTCTCCTGCGTGTCTCTTGTGTCTCTTGTGTCTCTCGTGTCTCTTGCGTCTCTCGTGTCTCTTGTGTCTCTTGTGTCTCTTGCGTCTCTCGTGTCTCTTGTGTCTCTCGTGTCTCTTGCGTCTCTCGTGTCTCCTGCGTGTCTCTTGTGTCTCTTGTGTCTCTCGTGTCTCTTGCGTCTCTCGTGTCTCTTGTGTCTCTTGTGTCTCTTGCGTCTCTCGTGTCTCTTGTGTCTCTCGTGTCTCTTGCGTCTCTCGTGTCTCTTGCGTGTCTCTTGTGTGTCATGTCTCACATGACTCCTGGTTACCGCGGCGACACTCACCCATAGCGTCTTTGGCGGTGACGGCTCTGGAGGGTTTGCTGGGCGCTCCCACCCCGATCTCGTTGACCGCCTTGACCCTGTACTGGTACTCGTGCAGGGGGAGGAGCCCGGTGACGGTGAGGCGCGTGGAGGGGGCGGGCTCTTTGTTGACGGGCGACCAGCGCACGGCGTGCTCCTCGCGCCTCTCCAGGAGGTAACCGCTGATGCTCTTCCCGCCGTCGACCTCCGGCTCCACCCACTCCACCGTCATCTCCTCTTTGGCGACCTTGGTGACCTCGGGGGCGTCGGGCGTGCCGGGGACACTGAACTGAGTCCCCGCCAGGATGGACGGGCTCTGCACGGCCGGCCCGGGGCCCATCTTGTTCTCCGCGCGCACACGGAAGATGTACTGGTTTCCTATAGCAACAAGAGCTTAGACTCACATCTGCAACTGATGATGTCACTGATGATGTCATGACCCAAGTCATGACATCATCAGTGACATCATAGTTTATAAGTGTATTATAGTTTATAAGTGTATTATAGTTTATAAATGTATTATAGTTTATAAGTGTATTATAGTTTATAAGTGTATTATAGTTTATAAGTGTATTATAGTTTATAAATGTATTATAGTTTATAAGTGTATTATAGTTTATAAGTGTATTATAGTTTATAAGTGTATTATAGTTTATAAGTGTATTATAGTTTATAAGTGTATTATAGTTTATAAGTGTATTATAGTTTATAAGTGTATTATAGTTTATAAGTGTATTATAGTTTATAAATGTATTATAGTTTATAAATGTATTATAGTTTATAAGTGTATTATAGTTTATAAATGTATTATAGTTTATAAATGTATTATAGTTTATAAGTGTATTATAGTTTATAAGTGTATTATAGTTTATAAATGTATTATAGTTTATAAGTGTATTATAGTTTATAAATGTATTATAGTTTATAAGTATATTATAGTTTATAAATGTATTATAGTTTATAAATGTATTATAGTTTATAAAAGGTGTTTTAAAGATGATAAGATTTAAACATTTGATGGACATCAATATTTATAATTGTAATGATTACGATTATAATGATAGTTATTATTGTTCATAATTATCATCAGGACAGAATGTTCCATGATGTTTGTCATGGGAGCGTCCAGGGAGCGTTCAGGGAGCGTTCAGGGAGCGTCCAGGGAGCGTCCAGGGAGCGTCCAGGGAGCGTCCAGGGAGCGTCCAGGGAGCGTCCAGGGAGCGTCCAGGGAGCGTCCAGGGAGCGTCCAGGGAGCGTCCAGGGAGCGTTCAGGGAGCGTCCAGGGAGCGTCCACTCACCTTCCACGAGCCTGCTGACCATGGCTTTGTTGGTGATGATGGCGTTGGAGTGGACTGACCACACCCCTCTCTTGGTGTCGCACTTCTCGATGATGTAGTTGTAAATGTCGCAGCCGCCGTTGTCCTCGGGCACGTCCCAGGCCAGGTGGCAGCGGTCGGTGGTCACGCCGGACACCGTGAGGTCGCGCACCTCTCCGGGCCGGTCCAGCACGTTGATGGTGGCTCGGCCCGTGGCGCTGCCCGCAGAGTTGGTGGCGGTCACGACGTAGGCGCCGCTGTCCGTTCTGCGCGCGCCGGTGATGAACATTTTGGAGAAGTCGGCTCCAGACTCGAGCTTGTGGCGAGGGCCGCGCCTGATCTCGTCCGGGCGCTCGTCTTTGGTCCACTTGAGCTCGGGGGCGGGTTTGCCTTTGACCAAAGCCTCCAGAGAGATGGAGTCTCCGGCCTTGACCACCAGCAGCCCGTCCGGCTTGACCACCACAGACGGCTCCAGGATCTGTTCTTTCACCAGAACCTCGGGCGTGGTCACCCAGTCGCTCTCCCCGCCCTCATTCTTGGTCTGCACGCGGAACTGGTAGATCTGGTTCTCCACGCACCTGCCGAACAATCAGGGTTCAATCATACGCTAAGTGTACGAGTGAGCGGCCATTAGCCAACAAGCTAGCTTAGCCCTGCACAGCGACAACACAGACACTACTTTCACTTTACATTTCACCCGCTAAGTTCATTTGAGCCAAATAAAAGCTCCACAGACCACAACAAATAGGCCAAGAAGCCTATTTTACTATTCGTGCTGTTCTAGTTCTGACTTCTGAGTTCACCTGGAATGTGCCTCTACCACCGCAGCTTTGGGCAGAGTCTCTTTACTAAGATGGTAGAAATAGTAGCAGTAACATTAGAAGGGCCATACAAACCTGTCAGCCATGAAGTAGGTCTCCTTGATCGCCCCCTTGTGGATGCGCTCCCACTCCTCCGCCTCTTTGGGCTTCTTCTCCACGTGGTAAGCGAGGTTCTTGCTGCCGCCGTCGTAGTCGGGTTTCCTCCATTTGAGGTAACAGAAAGTCTTTCCGATCTCGGCGATCTGGAAGTCCAGGGGCTCGCCGGGCTTCTCGATGGGGTCCACAGCCAGCACCGGGTTCTTGGTCTCCGTGAACGGTCCAGCACCGATCTTGTTCTCGGCACGTACTCTGAAGAAATACTCGCAGCCCTCGGTGAGCGAGGCTTTGAGCTGACGCTTGGTGCAGTCGTTGGACACCAGGGTCCAGTTCCTTTGGCTGGGCTGACGGCACTCGATCATGTACTGCGTGATCTCTGTGCCGCCGTTGTCCTCTGGGTTCTCCCACGACACGATGCAGGAGTTCTTGGTGATGTAGGTCACCCTGATATTCTGGCAGGCGCCAGGCGTGTCCAGCACGTTCACGATGATGGTGGCCTGCGCTTGGCCGCTGCTATTCTTGGCCACAATGGCGTACTTGCCATAGTCACCGCGTACGGCCTCGTTGATGACCAGCTCGCACAGTGGGTAGTTGTTGTTGAAGTCGATGCGTTTTTCGCGTGAAAGAACTCGGGCATCTTTGGTCCAGGTGATCTCGGGGTCCGGGCGACCTTTGACCCTAGTGATGAGGTTGATGATCTGACCAGCTCTGACCGTCAGAGAGTCTCTGCAGGACGCATCCACGGAGACCTCGGGTGGCACCAGGATATCTTTGGCCAGTATGACCTCCTGCAGCTCGCGTGGCTCACTGTCGCCAATGGCGTTGGAGGCTTTGATGCGGATGCGGTACTCCAGGCCCTCGATGAGGCCGGGGACCCTGAAGGCACACATTTTGATCAGGTCTTTGTTGATGCGGTCCCACTGCGCCGTGCCAGACTTTTGCACTTCCACAATGTAGCCGAGGACGGGGCTGCCGCCGTCGCGTGTGGGCTTGGTCCAGCAGATGTCGGCGTAAGACTTGCTCCAGTCCTTGAGTTTGGGGTTTCCTGGAGGTCCGGGGCGAGTGAGGGCGCGCGCAGCTTTGACCGGGTCTGAGGTGGGCGACGGCTCGCTGATGCCAGCCACGTTCTCGGCGAACACTCTGAACTCGTAGCTGTTTCCCTCGCACAGGCCGGACACGCGGTAGCGCAGGTCCAGCACCGGCGTCTTGTTGACGCGGATCCATTTGCCGGTCATCTCTCGGCGCTCAATCACGTAGCCGCTGATGGGGCTGCCACCGTCAAAGTCGGGCAGAGTCCATTCCAGGGTGACTGCGTTCTCTGTGATGTCGGAGCACTCGGGCGGACCGGGTGGTCCCGGAGGAACGAACATGTGTTTGGCGATAGTGGGCGGGCTCTCGAGAGGCGCTCCGATGCCAATGCGGTTCTCAGCTCGGACTCGGACGATGTACTCCCGGCCTTTTTCCAGACGAGACACTTTGGCTTTAGTGGCCATTCCGCCGGAGCTGACCACACTCCACGGCTCCCACGGCTTCTTCACGTCCTTCTTCTCCACCACGTAGTTGGTGATGGGTGTGCCACCATCGTCCTTCGGGGGGCGCCACTGCACCATCATGTACTCGGGCGTGACCTCCAGGATGTTGATGGGGCCAATGGGCGGTCCGGGCAGGTCCAGCACGGTCACATGCAGAGCTACGCTCTTGGACCCGGCGGGGTTGGACGCAGAGAGAATGTACTCGCCGGTGTCGCCGCGCTGACACTCGGAGATGGTCAGCAGCGTGTTGCTGCCCAGCGTTTCTATGGCGATGCGGCCTTCAGAAGCCATCTCTTTGCCGTCACTGCTCCATTTGGCGGTGGGCATTGGGATTCCGGTCAGACGAGCCGGGAGGACAATGATGCTGCCCGCTTTAACGGTCAAACCCTCGATCAGCTTCACATCCACCTCGATCGTGGGAGGCACTAGAGACAAAGAGACACGAAAAGAAGAGGTTTGGACATAAGACCAGAGTCCAGGGACAAAACTGTCCAAGACCATGTGACGGGCCTAAACCTTTAGTTTAAAGGGTCTTGTGGGACTTACGTGTCTTCTCCTGGCAGGTGACGGGCACGCTGGTGTCGGGACGGCTCACTCCGATGGCGTTCTGGGCCTTGACCCTGAAGCGGTAGGTCTTGCCCTCGTCCAGGCCGGTCACGTGAGCCGTCTCAGACGTGACAGTTTTAAAGGAGACCCAGTCCGTCTGCCCCTCCTCCTGGTACTCCACCATGAAGCCCGTGATGTCACTTCCTCCTGTGCGCTCTGGCCACTCCCACTGCAGCCACACTTCTGTTTTCTCTGCATCGGTGTGGTGCAGGTTCTTAGGTGGCCCAGGCGGGTCTGCGGAGAGGAGAGGGTTAAAACTAGGTCTAAACCAGGTCTAAACCAGGTCTGAACCAGGTCTAAACCAGGCCTAAACCAGGACTAAACCAGGTCTAAACCGGGCCTAAACCAGGACTAAACCAGGTCTAAACCAGGTCTAAACCAGGTCTAAACCAGGTCTGAACCAGGTCTAAACCAGGCCTAAACCAGGTCTAAACCAGGTCTAAACCAGGTCTAAACCAGGTCTAAACCAGGACTAAACCAGGACTAAACCAGGTCTAAACCAGGTCTAAACCAGGCCTAAACCAGGACTAAACCGGGCCTAAACCAGGACTAAACCAGGACTAAACCAGGTCTAAACCAGGTCTAAACCAGGTCTAAACCAGGTCTGAACCAGGTCTAAACCAGGTCTAAACCAGGACTAAACCAGGACTAAACCAGGACTAAACCAGGTCTGAACCAGGTCTAAACCAGGTCTAAACCAGGTCTAAACCAGGTCTAAACCAGGCCTAAACCAGGACTAAACCAGGACTAAACCAGGTCTGAACCAGGACTAAACCAGGACTAAACCAGGCCTAAACCAGGACTAAACCACAGTGGGTGTGGTCTACTCACAGAGCGGGTCGAGGGCTTTGATTGGTGTCTTGCTGGTCACAAAGTCGCTGCATCCAAACTGGTTTTCGGCGGCGACTCTGAACATGTACTGGATTCCTTCAATGAGGTAAAGCGCCATCAGACTCGGCTTCTTATTGGACGCAGACACCGGGACCCACGTGTTGGCCGCAACGTCCTTCTTCTGCACCACGTAGTGCGAGATGACCGCGCCGCCGTTGTCTTCCGGAGCTTTCCACGTCAGGTAGGCCGACTCGCTGGTGATCTCCGAGATGAGCAGGTCACGAGGAGGAGAGGGTTTGTCTGACATCAGAAGAAATCAACTGTCAGAGGGAGGAGCCAGCCAGAGGGAGGGGCCAGCCAGGGGGAGGGGCCAGCCAGAGGGAGGGGCTGTCCAGAGGGAGGGGCCAGCCAGAGGGAGGGGCCGGCCAGAGGGAGGAGCCAGCCAGAGGGAGGGGCCGGCCAGAGGGAGGGGCGTGGCACATTCTGTCATCTTCACACACTTAACACAGACTCTATTTCATCTGTGTTTGTGTCTGTCCTGAACTGTGTTCTACGTGTTCTACGTGTTCTACGTGTTCTACGTGTTCTAAGTGTTCTACGTGTTCTACGTGTTCTACGTGTTCTACGTGTTCCACGTGTTCTAAGTGTTCTACGTGTTCTAAGTGTTCCACGTGTTCTAAGTGTTCTACGTGTTCTAAGTGTTCTAAGTGTTCTACGTGTTCTAAGTGTTCTAAGTGTTCTACGTGTTCTACGTGTTCTAAGTGTTCTACGTGTTCTACGTGTTCTAAGTGTTCTAAGTGTTCTACATGTTCTAAGTGTTCTACGTGTTCTACGTGTTCCACGTGTTCTAAGTGTTCTACGTGTTCTAAGTGTTCCACGTGTTCTAAGTGTTCTACGTGTTCTAAGTGTTCTAAGTGTTCTACGTGTTCTAAGTGTTCTAAGTGTTCTAAGTGTTCTACATGTTCTAAGTGTTCTAAGTGTTCTACGTGTTCTACGTGTTCCACGTGTTCTAAGTGTTCTACGTGTTCTAAGTGTTCCACGTGTTCTAAGTGTTCTACGTGTTCTACGTGTTCTAAGTGTTCTAAGTGTTCTACGTGTTCTACATGTTCTAAGTGTTCTAAGTGTTCTACGTGTTCTACGTGTTCTACGTGTTCTACGTGTTCTAAGTGTTCTACGTGTTCCACGTGTTCTAAGTGTTCTACGTGTTCTAAGTGTTCTACATGTTCTAAGTGTTCTACGTGTTCTACGTGTTCTAAGTGTTCTACGTGTTCTAAGTGTTCTAAGTGTTCTACATGTTCTAAGTGTTCTAAGTGTTCTACGTGTTCTACGTGTTCCACGTGTTCTAAGTGTTCTACGTGTTCTAAGTGTTCTAAGTGTTCTACGTGTTCCACGTGTTCTACGTGTTCTACGTGTTCCACGTGTTCTAAGTGTTCTACGTGTTCTAAGTGTTCCACGTGTTCTAAGTGTTCTACGTGTTCTAAGTGTTCTAAGTGTTCTACGTGTTCTAAGTGTTCTAAGTGTTCTACGTGTTCTACGTGTTCTAAGTGTTCTACGTGTTCTAAGTGTTCTAAGTGTTCTACATGTTCTAAGTGTTCTACGTGTTCTACGTGTTCCACGTGTTCTAAGTGTTCTACGTGTTCTAAGTGTTCCACGTGTTCTAAGTGTTCTACGTGTTCTAAGTGTTCTAAGTGTTCTACGTGTTCTAAGTGTTCTAAGTGTTCTACATGTTCTAAGTGTTCTAAGTGTTCTACGTGTTCTACGTGTTCCACGTGTTCTAAGTGTTCTACGTGTTCTAAGTGTTCCACGTGTTCTAAGTGTTCTACGTGTTCTAAGTGTTCTAAGTGTTCTACGTGTTCTAAGTGTTCTAAGTGTTCTACGTGTTCTAAGTGTTCTAAGTGTTCTAAGTGTACCTGCTTCCGAAGAGTGCACACGCTTTTTTGCTCGCTCCGCTTGCTATCGCTGCTTTCCTTATTTATTTTGCTTTTTAATCAGTTTTTGTCTTCCAAACATTTTTGCTTTAGACTTTTTCAAGTAAACCAAGGATTTTAAGAACATTTTTCCAGTTTTAACGACATATCTGACGCCAGCGACATGTCGGGAGAAGAAGGGAGAAAGACTGTGAACGCTGTCGGAAATATCAACAAGAAATTAAAGAGCTGAAAACACGGATATTTGTTTTGGAATCTGAAAAAGTTCTTCACGATACCATTCCTGTGTCAACCGACGGTAAGAAGAGCACACTTTTTACAAGAAAAACTGCTACTTTCAACCTAAACCGCAGTGACTCTGTGTCGTTTCCAAAACTGTCTAAAAACCAGAAAGACCAGGCTGTTTCTTGGAACAAACTTGGAGCAAAGCCTAAACGATACAAAGATAACGTGAAGTCGCCTAAAATACAGCTCACCAACAGATTTTTACCACTTTCAGAGATGGAATTAAATGAAAAAAGGAACGATGACGTGGCCAAAATACAGCGAGGAGGATCTGTGCCAGGAGCCAAGGTCACGCAGATTGTTTTAGTTGGGGACGGCGCGATAAGTCACGTGACGCATGAAAAGATAAACACACATTCTTTTCCAAGCGCCACTGTTTCTGAGATAACGTCACTCCTTCCAAATATTATGGCTAAGCATGGAGGAGCTAAACAGCTGATTGTGCACGTGGGTGCAGTGGACATGCGGCGGGAACAGACTGAAGTTTTGAAAAAAGACTTCTTGAAGTTATTCGACGTACTTGATAAAATGGAAATCAAAACTTTCATAAGTGGACCTCTTCCAAACATCGACAGGAGGATAAACAAGTTTAGCCGGCTTCTTCAGCTGAACACATGGCTGTCCAAAGAGTGTCCCCCTAGAGGACTACACTACATTGAGAACTTCTATCTATTCTGGAAACGAGAGGACCTGTTTAAGAGAAATGGCCCCCACCTATGCAGAGGTGGAGTGAGGGTGCTGACAGAGAACCTGCTCCACGCTCTGAGGCATTGGACTGGGCCTGGACAGGGTCCTGAGCAGATAGTTAGAGAAGAGAGGAATGAGAGAAGAATTCCTGCTCCCTCAGCCAGAGACCGAGCCAATGTTTCAACATCAAAAGCACCACAACCTCAGCCTCCACCAAAGGATTCATCAGCAGCTGCTCCACCACCACCAGCAAAGGATTCAGCTCCAGCTGCTCCACATTCAACTCCACCGCCTCCAGCAAAGGAACAATCTTCAAAGGCCTTGGACCCATCTGTGACAAGCCCAACAACATCCCTGTCATCGCCCCTGCCTTCACACCAGCCCTGGGTTCCCCCTGCAACATCTACTCCCACTAAAGATTCATCATTCTCCTTCTCATCTCCACTCTCACCCATGGGCCTTCCCAGCCATTTTGAAAGTCTGATCAAATCAGGCATTAAGATGGCTCCACTCACGCCCAATATAGCAAGGGCTATGCCGACTACACCAACAAAAGCCCCACCACCCATCCCCCCTCGCCTCTCACCTGGTCCCAAACTCTCCTTGGCTACAAAAGCCCCACCACCCATCCCCCTTCGCCTCTCACCTGGTATCTCCCATAGCTAGGATGCACTGGGTCTCAGCGTTGCCGGGACTTATTGTCACATTAAAAATCAAACCAACCCGGGGCCCTATGTAAAAAGAGCCCCCCCTAGTGCTATTTCTGTAGTCACATCATCACACAGATGGAAAAACAAAATGCGAGTCAGGCCCAATCTGAGAAATGTGATTCATATTCCCTGTGAAAAGATAAAGCCCAGTCCCACTGAAACTAGTCTGAAACTTGCTGTGCTAAATGTCAGATCCTTATGTAACAAATCTCTCTTAATTAATAATTTTATTTCTTCTTATAATCTTGATTTTATGTTTTTAACTGAAACATGGCTTGACAAAAACACAGGAAATGTAGTTCTGATAGAATCTGCTCCACCCAACTTTAAGTTTGAATCTGAAACACGAGAAAACAAAAAAGGGGGTGGAGTCTGTGCTGTCTTTAGAGATGAAATAATTACCCGCAGGTTGTCTTTTGGGGCGTTTTCATCATTTGAGTATGTATCCTTTAAAATGGAGCTAAAACGGTCTCCATCCATTCTCTTCATTGTTTTATACAAGCCTCCCCAGCACTGCCAAAGTTTTATTGATGATTTTACTGAGATGTTTCAGTAGTATGCACAGACTTTGATGGTTTGGTCATTACAGGTGATTTCAACGTGCATGTTGATAATATTTGTGACAGAAACACTAAAGAGCTTGATGCTGTCCTTGAAACCTTCAGTCTTACTCAGCATGTGAGAGGCCCCACCCACAGCAGAGGACACACTCTAGATCTCATAATTACAAAGGGGGTAAATATTTCAAATGTTAATCTGATCGATGTTGCTCTGTCTGATCATTTCTGTGTCTTCTTTGACCTGTCTGTTTCTCCCCAACCTCCGGTTGGTCCTGCAGTTGTTCAGAGGAGACACATAAATGATTGCACAGGTGCACTGTTTATGGAAATGATAAACTTTGAAAATGTCTCATGTTCTAATGTAAATGATTTGTTGAACTCTGTTACATCTAGTGTTTTGAATGTTCTGGACACCATCGCCCCTATAAAGGCTAAAATGGTTAAAAATAAGCAGAAGGCGCCGTGGAGAAATGATGATTCGGTCAGGGCACAGAAAAGGGAGTGCCGCAGGGCCGAACGGAAATGGCGCAAGTCAAAGCTCCAGGTTCAAAAAGAGATTTACAAAGAAAAGCTGAACATGTACAACCTAATCTTATGTAGAACTAGGGAAAGATATTTTTCTGAAATAATTGGAAGCTGCAGTAACAACTCGTGTGTCCTGTTTGCCACAGTAACAGATTAACAAACCCTCCAGCTCAGCTGCCGTTAGAACTCATTTCCACATCCAAGTGTAATGAGTTTGCATTATTCTTTAATGACAAAGTTCAGGGCATTAAAAATGCTATAAATCCCACAATGCAAAAAATTACCCTAAAACCACCAAGACACTTAGAGCTAACTCACTTTGCACCAGTAACTGACAAAACTGTCCATGAGATCATCACCAGTCTGAGTTCATCTACATGCTGCCTTGATGTGTTACCCACCAAATTTCTAAAGTCTGTGCTGAACAGTTTGTTAGCACCACTCACTCACATAGTTAACATGTCGCTTCAATCTGGAACATTCCCAATGTCTTTGAAAACTGCGGTCATAAAGCCTCTCCTAAAGAAGAGCAGTCTTGATGCTGCAGTCCTGAGTCAGGACAGGTCCATCTCTAATCTGCCATTTTTGGGCAAAGTCCTTGAAAAGGTTGTTTACCAACAGCTCACAGATTTCCTCTTAATAAACAACTCATTTGATGTTTTTCAGTCAGGTTTTAGACCTCATCACAGCACTGAGACTGCTCTTGTCAAGGTGACAAATGACATCCGCCTGAACACTGACACGGGCAAAGCCTCAGTCTTAATTCTGTTAGATCTGAGTGCTGCTTTTGACACTGTCGATCATGGGATCCTCTTACAGAGACTAGAGGACTGGGTGGGCATCACTGGCCCCGCCCTAAACTGGTTAAGGTCCTATCTGGAAGACAGGAAGTACTTTGTTAAAATTGGTAGCTGTGTCTCAGACCACATGACCCTGACCTGTGGAGTGCCCCGAGGGTCAGTCCTGGGTCCTCTTCTGTTCAACCTCTACATACTGCCGTTAGGTCAGTTGATACGCAGTGAAAATGTGTCCTATCACAATTATGCAGACGACACTCAGATCTATGTTTCACTATCGGCAGGTGAATATGGACCAGTAGATTCACTCTGTCACTGCATCCAACAGATCAGTTTGTGGATGCAAAACAACTTTCTCCAGCTGAACTCAGACAAGACTGAAATAATCGTTTTTGGCCCACAGAAACAAAGAGAAAGTGTTAGCGGTCACCTCCAGAGTCTCGCTCTAAAACCTACAAACCAAATTAGAAATCTGGGGGTAATAATGGACTCAGACTTGAACTTTAATAGCCACGTCAAATCAATAACATCAGCAGCTTTTTACCATCTAAAAAACATTGCCAAAATCAAAAATATAGTGTCAAAACCAGATTTAGAGAGACTTATCCACGCTTTTGTCTCCAGTAGATTAGACTACTGTAACGGCCTGCTCACTGGTCTCTCCAAACGAGCTGTAAAACAGCTGCAGTACATCCAGAACGCTGCTGCTCGGGTCCTGACTAGAACCAGGAAGTATGATCACATTAGTCCTGTTCTCAGGTCTCTGCACTGCCCCCTGTGGCTCAGAGAATAGACTTTAAAGCAGCTCTGCTTGTGTACAAGTCTCTCCATGGCCTAGCACCAAAGTACATCTTGGATATGTTAGTGCCATATGAACCATCTCGGACTCTGAGGACCTCAGGGACCGGCCTCCTGCTGGTGCCAGAGTCAGGACTAAACATGGACTGGCCTCCTGCTGGTGCCAGAGTCAGGACTAAACATGGAGCGGCCTCCTGCTGGTGCCAGAGTCAGGACTAAACATGGACTGGCCTCCTGCTGGTGCCAGAGTCAGGACTAAACATGGACCGGCCTCCTGCTGGTGCCAGAGTCAGGACTAAACATGGACCGGCCTCCTGCTGGTGCCAGAGTCAGGACTAAACATGGAGCGCCCTCCTGCTGGTGCCAGAGTCAGGACTAAACATGGACCGGCCTCCTGCTGGTGCCAGAGTCAGGACTAAACATGGACCGGCCTCCAGCTGGTGCCAGAGTCAGGACTAAACATGGACCGGCCTCCTGCTGGTGCCAGAGTCAGGACTAAACATGGACCGGCCTCCTGCTGGTGCCAGAGTCAGGACTAAACATGGACCGGCCTCCTGCTAGTGCCAGAGTCAGGACTAAACATGGTGAATCTGCGTTTCAGTTTTATGCAGCTAAAATCTGGAACAGTCTTCCTGAAGATGTGAGACAGGTTCTACTCTGACAATGTTCAAATCTAAGCTAAAAACAGTTTTGTTTAGCTGCGCATATGACTAAAAGGATTTTTTCTTTGCACTCTTCTCTTTTGTTTGTGATTTTATTAGTTTAGAAAATCAGTTGGATTGATAATTTTTAATTTAGTTAATTTTATTGTATTTCTGTAATTTCTTTGTGATTTTAATGCATTTTTCCTGCTGTGAAGCTTTGAATTGCCTTGTGTATGAAATGTGCGACACAAATAAACTTGCCTTGCCTAAGTGTTCTAAGTGTTCCACGTGTTCTAAGTGTTCTACGTGTTCTACGTGTTCTACGTGTTCTAAGTGTTCTAAGTGTTCCATCATAAACCTCATTTGCATAAATGTGCCCCGCCCGGGCCGGGGCGGGGCCGCAGTACTCACTGAGCACCAGCACGGTGACGGTGGCGCTCTTCTTGCCGGCGGCGTTCTCGGCCGTGAGCGTGTATTGGCCGGAGTCTTGGCGCGTGGATTTGGGGATGAAGACTTTGGTGCCGGACTCGGTCACGGCCACGGTCAGGTGACCCGGCATGTCCCCGCCCTCCTTCTGCCATTGGACGGTCGGAGTCGGCACGCCACCAATCAGAGCGCTCAAAGTGATGTCAGTGCCCACCATCGCCAGGTGGTCACGTGACATGTTAGCATCCAATAGGAGCTCAGGGGCCTCTGCCAGAGAAAAGAGAGAGAGGAAAGAGAAAGAGGAAAGAGAGAGAGGAAAGATAGAGGAAAGAGAGAGAGGGGAGAGAGGAAAGAGAGAGAGGAAAGAGAGAGAGAGGAAAGAGAGAGGAAAGAGAGAGAGGAAAGAGAGATAAAATCAGGACCAAAACTTGAATCTAGAATAACTCTAAAGGAGGCGGAGCTTTGGCGACAGGAAATGAAGAACATGTTCAGACGTGTTTAGTTCTTATTATACGTCTGTGACACTGACCGTCCACCACATGGAGCTGGACCCTCACTACAGGTTACCATGGTGATGGGCTTCTCTACATTAGACCTGAGGGTCCAGGAGACCCTGGCTCTGTTACCATGGTGATGGACTTCTCTACATTAGACCTGAGGGTCCAGGAGACCCTGGCTCTGTTACCATGGTGATGGGCTTCTCTACATTAGACCTGAGGGTCCAGGAGACCCTGGCTCTGTTACCATGGTGATGGACTTCTCTACATTAGACCTGAGGGTCCAGGAGACCCTGGCTCTGTTACCATGGTGATGGGCTTCTCTACATTAGACCTGAGGGTCCAGGAGACCCTGGCTCTGTTACCATGGTGATGGACTTCTCTACATTAGACCTGAGGGTCCAGGAGACCCTGGCTCTGTTACCATGGTGATGGGCTTCTCTACATTAGACCTGAGGGTCCAGGAGACCCTGGCTCTGTTACCATGGTGATGGGCTTCTCTACATTAGACCTGAGGGTCCAGGAGACCCTGGCTCTGTTACCATGGTGATGGGCTTCTCTACATTAGACCTGAGGGTCCAGGAGACCCTGGCTCTGGTTCTTACCCAGTCTGTCGTGGACCTTGATGGTCTGCTTGACGTAGGATGGGTCTGATTTGCCGGCGGCGTTGACGGTGTAGATCCTGAAGGTGTAGTCCTGCTGGTCAGTGAGTCCGGTCACTGTGTAGTCCAGACCCGGGCACTGCTCAGGGCCCTCGTTGGCCTGGACCCAGTCCACGGCCCCCGGCTTCTGGTACTCCACCAAGTACCCGAAGATACGGCCTTTGCCATCGTGTCGCGGCTGTTTCCAGCGCAGACTGACCGAGTCTTTGGTCTTATCGTAGGACTCGGGCGTGACGGGCGGACTCGGGGGAACTGCGAAGAGCGGGAGGGACATTAACACCATCATACTTCTGTGTCTTATGACATTATTAACCACTCATTTAGATCATTATTCTGGCACATGAGTCTTTATCTGCCAAACTCCTGAAATCCTCACTAAACATCTTGACTGAAGAGTCCTCGCTCCCTTTGCAGATCTAACCTTTGAAGGAGTCTCGCCTCTTGTTAAATCCTCACTAAACATCTCACTGAACATCTTGACGTACCGATGGGGTCCTTGGCGAGGATGGGTGCGCTGGGCGGGCTGGGGTCTCCGGTGCCCAGCTCGTTCTCTGCGGTCACTCTGAATTCGTACTCGCACCCTTCGGTCAGGTCGTTGACTCGATATTGTGTTTGTGGGTAAAGCTGCTCTCGTGTCACTCTGGACCAGCGCTTGGCTCCCACCTCCTTCTTCTCCAGGATGTAGTTCAGGATGGGCTTCCCTCCGTCTCGGGGCCGGGACCACAGCACCAGGGTGTTGGTGCCGTAGACCTCGCGGACAGTGGGCTGCTCAGGGGCCTCGGGTACTCCTGTGGGGGAGGGGCAGTGTTAGGCCAGGTTTACAGTGTCTCTGCAGCGTCAGATGAAGCAGATCTTACTGAAAAGGTCCTTGGCTCTCATCTCCTCAGAATCCAGAGGTTCACTAATGCCGTACGTGTTCTCTGCAGAGATCCGGATGATGTACTCACGGCCCTCCGTCAGCTTAGGGATCTGCAGCAGCAAAACAGGCTCAACAAAGGGCTAAAACAGGCTCATCAAGGGGCTAAAACAGGCTCAAAGAAAGGGCTAAAACAGGCTCAACAAAGGGCTAAAACAGGCTCAACAAAGGGCTAAAACAGGCTCATCAAGGGGCTAAAACAGGCTCAAAGAAAGGGCTAAAACAGGCTCAACAAAGGGCTAAAACAGGCCCAAAGAAAGGGCTAAAACAGGCTCAACAAAGGGCTAAAACAGGCTCATCAAGGGGCTAAAACAGGCTTAAAGAAAGGGCTAAAACAGGCTCAACAAAGGGCTAAAACAGGCCCAAAGAAAGGGCTAAAACAGGCTCAACAAAGGGCTAAAACAGGCTCATCAAGGGGCTAAAACAGGCTTAAAGAAAGGGCTAAAACAGGCTCAACAAAGGGCTAAAACAGGCCCAAAGAAAGGGCTAAAACAGGCTCAACAAAGGGCTAAAACAGGCTCAACAAAGGGCTAAAACAGGCTCAAAGAAAGGGCTAAAACAGGCTCAAAGAAAGGGCTAAAACAGGCTCAACAAAGGGCTAAAACAGGCTCAAAGAAAGGGCTAAAACAGGCTCAAAGAAAGGGCTAAAACAGACTCAAAGAGAGGGCTAAAACAGGCTCAAACTAAAGGTATAGACCTTGCAGGTTGCTTGCAGGTGTTTGCACTGACCTTGCAGGTGTTCTGGCACGTGTTTGTACTGACCTTACAGGTGTTTTATGTGGTGTTTGTACTGACCTTACAGGTGTAAATGTGGTGTTTGTACTGACCTTACAGGTGTTAATGTGGTGTTTGTACTGACCTTACAGGTGTTAATGTGGTGTTTGTACTGACCTTACAGGTGTTAATGTGGTGTTTGTACTGACCTTACAGGTCTTTTATGTGGTGTTTGTACTGACCTTACAGGTGTAAATGTGGTGTTTGTACTGACCTTACAGGTGTAAATGTGGTGTTTGTACTGACCTTACAGGTGTTTTATGTGGTGTTTGCACTGACCTTACAGGTGTAAATGTGGTGTTTGTACTGACCTTACAGGTCTTTTATGTGGTGTTTGTACTGACCTTACAGGTGTAAATGTGGTGTTTGTACTGACCTTACAGGTGTTAATGTGGTGTTTGTACTGACCTTACAGGTGTTTTATGTGGTGTTTGCACTGACCTTACAGGTGTAAATGTGGTGTGTGTACTGACCTTACAGGTGTAAATGTGGTGTGTGTACTGACCTTACAGGTGTAAATGTGGTGTGTGTACTGACCTTACATGTGTATTATGTGGTGTTTGTACTGACCTTACAGGTGTAAATGTGGTGTGTGTACTGACCTTACATGTGTATTATGTGGTGTTTGTACTGACCTTACAGGTGTTTTATGTGGTGTTTGCACTGACCTTGCAGGTGTTTTATGTGGTGTTTGTACTGACCTTACAGGTGTTTTATGTGGTGTTTGCACTGACCTTGCAGGTGTTTTATGTGGTGTTTGCATTGACCTTGCAGGTGTTTTATGTGGTGTTTGCATTGACCTTGCAGGTGTTTTATGTGGTGTTTGCATTGACCTTGCAGGTGTTTTATGTGGTGTTTGCATTGACCTTGCAGGTGTTTTATGTGGTGTTTGCATTGACCTTGCAGGTGTTTTATGTGGTGTTTGCATTGACCTTGCAGGTTGTCTTGGTGGTTGCCGAGGTGACGGTGGTCCAGTTATCTCGGTTGGTGTCTCTTTTCTCGATGATGTAGTTGGAGACGTCGACGCCGCCGCTGTCCAGAGGAGGCTTCCACGAGACCACCATGAACTCCCTGTGCACCTCCTCAAACACCACCGGCCCCACGGGAGGAGAGGGGCGGTCTGAGGTGGAGGAGAGGGAGGAGAGGGAGGAGAGGAGGAGGAGAGGAGGAGGAGAGGAGAGGAGAGGGGAGGAGAGGGAGGAGAGGAGGAGGAGAGGGGGGGAGAGGAGGAGGAGAGGGGGGGAGAAGGGGGGAGAGGAGGAGGAGAGGGAGGAGAGGGGAGGAGAGGGAGGAGAGGAGGAGGAGAGGGGGGGAGAGGACGAGGAGAGGGAAGGAGAGGGAGGAGAGGAGGAGGAGAGGGAGGGAGGGAGAGGGGAGGAGAGGGAGGAGAGGAGGAGGAGAGGGAGGAGAGGGGAGGAGAGGGAGGAGAGGAGGAGGAGAGGAGGAGGAGAGGGGAGGAGAGGAGGAGGAGAGGGAAGAGAGGAGGAGGAGAGGGGGGGGAGAAGGGGGGAGAGGAGGAGGAGAGGGAGGAGAGGGGAGGAGAGGGGAGGAGAGGGAGGAGAGGGAGGAGAGGGAGGAGAGGGAGGAGAGGAGAGGAGAGGGAGGAGAGGAGGAGGAGAGGGAGGAGAGGGGAGGAGAGGGAGGAGAGGAGGAGGAGAGGGAGGAGAGGGGGAGGAGAGGGAGGAGAGGGAGGAGAGGAGGAGGAGAGGGAGGAGAGGAGGAGGAGAGGGAGGAGAGGGGAGGAGAGGGAGGAGAGGAGGAGGAGAGGGAGGAGAGGGGAGGAGAGGGGAGGAGAGGGGAGGAGAGGAGGAGGAGAGGGAGGAGAGGGGAGGAGAGGGAGGAGAGGAGGAGGAGAGGGAAGGAGAGGGAGGAGAGGGGAGGAGAGGGGAGGATGAGGGGAGGAGAGGGAGGAGAGGGAGGAGAGGAGGAGGAGAGGAGGAGGAGAGGAGGAGGAGAGGGAGGAGAGGGGAGGAGAGGGAGGAGAGGAGGAGGAGAGGGAGGAGAGGGGAGGAGAGGGAGGAGAGGAGGAGGAGAGGGAGGAGAGGGGAGGAGAGGGAGGAGAGGGAGGAGAGGGAGGAGAGGAGGAGGAGAGGGAGGAGAGGAGGAGGAGAGGGAGGAGAGGGGAGGGAGAGGGAGGAGATGAGGAGGAGAGGGAGGAGAGGGGAGGAGAGGGGAGGAGAGGGGGAGGAGAGGAGGAGGAGAGGGAGGATGAGGGGAGGAGAGGGAGGAGAGGAGGAGAGGGAGGAGAGGGGAGGAGAGGGAGGAGAGGGAGGAGAGGGGAGGAGAGGGAGGAGAGGGAGGAGAGGGAGGAGAGGAGGAGGAGAGGAGGAGGAGAGGAGAGGAGAGGGAGGAGAGGGGAGGAGAGGACGAGGAGAGGGGAGGAGAGGGAGGAGAGGGAGGAGAGGGAGGAGAGGAGGAGGAGAGGAGGAGGAGAGGGAGGAGAGGGGAGGAGAGGGGAGGAGAGGGAGGAGAGGAGGAAGAGAGGGGGGAAGAGGACGAGGAGAGGGGAGGAGAGGGAGGAGAGGTGAGGAGAGGGGGAGGGAGAGGGAGGGAGAGGAGGAGGAGAGGGAGGAGAGGGGAGGAGAGGGAGGAGAGGAGGAGGAGAGGGGGAGAGGGGAGGAGAGGAGGAGGAGAGGGGAGGAGAGGAGGAGAGGAGGAGGAGAGGGAGGAGAGGGGAGGAGAGGGAGGAGAGAGGGAGGAGAGGGGAGGAGAGGATGAGAGGAGGAGGAGAGGGAGGAGAGGGAGGAGAGGAGGAGGAGAGGGGAGGAGAGGGAGGAGAGGGAGGAGAGGGGAGGAGAGGGAGGAGAGGAGGAGGAGAGGAGGGGAGAGGGAGGAGAGGGGAGGAGGGGGAGGAGAGGGAGGAGAGGAGGAGGAGAGGGGGGGAGAGGACGAGGAGAGGGAGGAGAGGGGAGGAGAGGGGAGGAGAGGGAGGAGAGGGAGGAGAGGAGGAGGTGAGGGGAGGGAGTGGACGAGGAGAGGGGAGGAGAGGGAGGAGAGGGAGGAGAGGGGAGGAGAGGGAGGAGAGGAGGAGGAGAGGGGGGAGAGGGAGGAGAGGGGAGGAGAGGGAGGAGAGGGATGAGAGGAGGAGGAGAGGGAGGAGAGGGATGAGAGGAGGAGGAGAGGGAGGAGAGGGAGGAGAGGACGAGGAGAGGGGGGGAGAGAGGGAGGAGAGGGGAGGAGAGGGGAGGAGAGGGATGAGAGGAGGGAGGAGAGGAGGAGAGGGATGAGAGGAGGAGGAGAGGGAGGAGAGGGGAGGAAGAGGACGAGGGAGAGGGGAGGAGAGGGAGGAGAGGAGGAGGGGAGGAGAGGAGGAGGAGAGGGAGGAGAGGGAGGAGAGGGGAGGAGAGGGGAGGAGAGGAGGAGGAGAGGGGGGGAAGAGGACGAGGAGGGGGAGAGGACGAGGAGAGGGGAGGAGAGGGAGGAGAGGGAGGAGAGGGAGGAGAGGGGAGGAGAGGGAGGAGAGGAGGAGGAGAGGGAGGAGAGGGAGGAGAGGGAGGAGAGGAGGAGAGGGAGGAGAGGGAGGAGAGGGAGGAGAGGGAGGAGAGGAGGAGGAGAGGAGGAGGAGAGGGAGGAGAGGGGAGGAGAGGGGAGGAGAGGGAGGAGAGGAGGAGGAGAGGGGGGGAGAGGACGAGGAGAGGGGAGGAGAGGGAGGAGAGGGAGGAGAGGGAGGAGAGGGGAGGAGAGGGAGGAGAGGAGGAGGAGAGGGGGGGAGAGGACGAGGAGAGGGGAGGAGAGGGAGGAGAGGGGAGGAGAGGGAGGAGAGGAGGAGGAGAGGGGGAGAGGGAGGAGAGGGGAGGAGAGGGATGAGAGGAGGAGGAGAGGGAGGAGAGGGAGGAGAGGAGGAGGAGAGGGAGGAGAGGGGAGGAGAGGGGAGGAGAGGAGGAGAGGGAGGAGAGGAGGAGGAGAGGGAGGAGAGGGGAGGAGAGGGGAGGAGAGGGGAGGAGAGGGAGGAGAGGAGGAGGAGAGGGAGGAGAGGAGGAGGAGAGGGGGAGGGGGGAGAGGAGGAGGAGAGGGGAGGAGAGGGAGGAGAGGAGGAGGAGAGGGAGGAGAGGAGGAGGAGAGGGGGGGGAGGGGGGAGAGGAGGAGGAGAGGGAGGAGAGGGGAGGAGAGGGGAGGAGAGGGGAGGAGAGGGAGGAGAGGAGGAGGAGAGGGAGGAGAGGGGAGGAGAGGGAGGAGAGGGAGGAGGAGAGGGAGGAGAGGGAGGAGAGGGAGGAGAGGAGGAGGAGAGGAGGAGGAGGGAGGAGAGGAGGAGGAGAGGGAGGAGAGGGGAGGAGAGGGAGGAGAGGAGGAGGAGAGGGAGGAGAGGGGAGGAGAGGGGAGGAGAGGGGAGGAGAGGGGAGGAGAGGGAGGAGAGGAGGAGGAGAGGAGGAGAGGGAGGAGAGGGGAGGAGAGGAGGAGGAGAGGGAAGAGAGGAGGAGGAGAGGGAGGAGAGGGGAGGAGAGGGAGGAGAGGGAGGAGAGGGGAGGAGGAGGAGGAGAGGAGGAGGAGAGGGGAGGAGGAGGAGGAGAGGAGGAGGAGAGGGAGGAGAGGAGGAGGAGAGGGAGGAGAGGAGGAGGAGAGGGGGGGAGGGGGGGAGAGGAGGAGGAGAGGGGAGGAGAGGGAGGAGAGGAGGAGGAGAGGGAGGAGAGGAGGAGGAGAGGGGGGGAGGGGGGGAGGAGGAGAGGGAGGAGAGGGGAGGAGAGGGGAGGAGAGGGGAGGAGAGGAGAGGAGGAGGAGAGGGAGGAGAGGGAGGAGAGGGAGGAGAGGAGGAGGAGAGGGGGAGAGGGAGGAGAGGGGAGGAGAGGGGAGGAGAGGGAGGAGAGGGAGGAGAGGAGGAGGAGAGGGAGGAGAGGGGAGAGAGGGGAGGAGAGGGGAGGAGAGGAGGAGAGGGAGGAGAGGAGGAGGAGAGGAGGAGAGGAGGAGGAGAGGGGGGGAGGGGGGGAGAGGAGGAGGAGAGGGGAGGAGAGGACGAGGAGAGGAGGAGAGGGGAGGAGAGGAGGAGGAGAGGGAGGAGGGGAGGGGGGGAGAGGAGGAGAGGGGAGGAGAGGGGAGGAGAGGGAGGAGAGGGAGGAGAGGAGGAGGAGAGGGAGGAGAGGGGAGGAGAGGGAGGAGAGGGAGGAGAGGGAGGAGAGGAGGAGGAGAGGAGGAGGAGAGGGAGGAGAGGAGGAGGAGAGGGAGGAGAGGGGAGGAGAGGGAGGAGAGGAGGAGGAGAGGGAGGAGAGGGGAGGAGAGGGGAGGAGAGGGGAGGAGAGGGGAGGAGAGGGGAGGAGAGGGAGGAGAGGAGGAGGAGAGGGGAGGAGGAGGAGGAGAGGGGAGGAGGAGGAGGAGAGGAGGAGGAGAGGGGAGGAGGAGGAGGAGAGGAGGAGGGTGTGTGTAAATGTGTTGTTTAGGTTCAGACCAGATCTGAGCCAGGACCAGGACCAGGACCAGGACCAGGACCAGGACCAGGACCAGGACCAGGACCGATGTGAGCCTGGCCCTGGTCAGCCTCAGAACGGCGTGGTTGCTGGTTCCTTACCCACGACGGTGATGTTGCAGATGCCCTTCCGGGCCCCGGTGCTGTTCTCCACCACGACCACGTAGCGCCCGCTGTGGCCCCTCTGCGCCTTCATGAGGCCCAGGCTCATGGTGCTCAGCGTGTTCTTGAACATCACGTGTTGGTCGGCCTTCAGCTCCTCGTCGTCGCGGTGCCACACGATGGAGGGGCAGGGCTTGCCGCTGTACCTGCCCTGCAGCAGGGCGCTCTCGCCCACGCGGATGATGATCTTATCCCTGAAGTCCAGCTCGATGGTGGGCGGCTCTGACCGGCACAGACACAGACAGTTAGAATGATGTACAGTGTGAGGCCTGAAGGGGGCGCCAGAGCGTCCTCACCGAGCTCGTTCTTGCAGGTGATGGGTTTGGTGCTGAAGCTGGGCTTGCCGGGCCCGACCTCGTTGACCGCCAGGACCCTGAACTGGAAGGTGTCGCCCTCTCGCAGACCGTCCAGCGTGAACTTCCGCTCCATCAGCGGCTCTTTGGTCAAGCGGCTGAACTTGTCTTTCCCGATCTGCCGCGCCTCCAGGACGTACATCGTGACCTCGGAGCCGCCGTCCGACTTGGGCGCCTTCCACGTCACGCCGATCTGGTCTTTGGTCACTTTGGTCACCTCCAGCTCCTCTGGACGATCCGGAACGCCTGTGAGAGAGAGGGTCAGAAACATGATCAAACTGGACTAAACTGGACTTAACCAGGACTAAACTGGACTAAACTGGACTAAACCAGGACTAAACTGGACTAAACTGGACTTAACCAGGACTAAACTGGACTAAACTGGATTAAACCAGGACTAAACTGGACTAAACTGGACTAAACCAGGACTAAACTGGACTAAACTGGATTAAACCAGGACTAAACTGGACTAAACTGGACTTAACCAGGACTAAACTGGACTAAACTGGACTAAACCAGGACTAAACTGGACTAAACTGGATTAAACCAGGACTTAACTGGACTAAACTGGACTTAACCAGGACTAAACTGGACTAAACTGGATTAAACCAGGACTAAACTGGACTAAACTGGACTAAACCAGGACTAAACTGGACTAAACTGGACTTAACTTATTTAACCAGGACTAAACTGGACTTAACCAGGACTAAACTGGACTAAACTGGACTAAACCAGGACTAAACTGGACTAAACTGGATTAAACCAGGACTTAACTGGACTAAACTGGACTTAACCAGGACTAAACTGGACTAAACTGGATTAAACCAGGACTAAACTGGACTAAACTGGACTAAACCAGGACTAAACTGGACTAAACTTATTTAACCAGGACTAAACTGGACTTAACCAGGACTAAACTGGACTAAACTGGACTAAACCAGGACTAAACTGGACTAAACTGGACTAAACCAGGACTAAACTGGACTAAACTGGACTTAACCAGGACTAAACTGGACTAAACTGGACTAAACCAGGACTAAACTGGACTAAACTGGACTTAACCAGGACTAAACTGGACTAAACCAGGACGGGCCCCTCCCCCCGGCCCCTCCCCCAGACTCACTGATTGGCTCTCTGACGATGATCTCGGCGGCCGTCTGCATGAACGGTCCCAGGCCGATGGCGTTCTCCGCTGCCACTCTGAAGAAGTAGGCCTTCCCGGGCGTGAGTCCGGCGAGCACGGCGTTCTGGCGACTGGCCGAGTACGACACGGACGTCCAGGC
>NW_027315768.1:38521264-38613764 GCF_026437365.1 Eucyclogobius newberryi
TGTCGTGTACTCCCTGGTCCTGTGGGGTACTCCCTGGTCCTGTGGGGTACTCACTGGTGCTGTGGGGTACTCCCTGGTCCTGTGGGGTACTCCCTGGTGCTGTGGGGTACTCCCTGGTCCTGTGGGGTACTCACTGGTCCTGTGGGGTACTCACTGGTCCTGTCGTGTACTCCCTGGTCCTGTCGTGTACTCCCTGGTCCTGTCGTGTACTCCCTGGTCCTGTGGGGTACTCCCTGGTCCTGTGGGGTACTCACTGGTCCTGTGGGGTACTCACTGGTTCTGTCGTTGACCTCCAGGACCTCGGGGACCTCTCCTGGTTCTCCGTTTCCAGCCGTGTTGAAGGCGACGACTCTGAAGCGATATTTTCCTCCAGTTTTGAGTCCAACGATGACAAGACGTGTCCCACGAACCTCAGTGTCTTTAGCCTGAGACAAGAGAGTAAAGCAGGACTAAAACAGGACTAAAGCAGGACTAAAGCAGGAATAAAGCAGGACTAAAGCAGGACTAAAGCAGGAATAAAGCAGGTCTAAAGCAGGACTAAAGCAGGTCTAAAACAGGTCTAAAGCAGGACTAAAGCAGGACTAAAGCAGGTCTAAAGCAGGACTAAAGCAGGACTAAAGCAGGACTAAAGCAGGACTAAAGCAGGACTAAAGAAGGACTAAAGCAGACTAAAGCAGGTCTGAAGCAGGTCTAAAGCAGGACTAAAGCAGGTCTAAAGCAGGACTAAAGCAGGAATAAAGCAGGTCTAAAACAGGTCTAAAGCAGGACTAAAGCAGGACTAAAGCAGGTCTAAAGCAGGTCTAAAGCAGGACTAAAGCAGGAATAAAGCAGGACTAAAGCAGGTCTAAAGCAGGACTAAAGCAGGACTAAAGCAGGTCTAAAGCAGGACTAAAGCAGGACTAAAGCAGGACTAAAGCAGGTCTAAAGCAGGACTAAAGCAGGACTAAAGCAGGTCTAAAGCAGGACTAAAGCAGGACTAAAGCAGGACTAAAGCAGGTCTAAAGCAGGACTAAAGCAGGACTAAAGCAGGACTAAAGCAGGTCTAAAGAAGGACTAAAGAAGGACTAAAGCAGACTAAAGCAGGTCTGAAGCAGGTCTAAAGCAGGACTAAAGCAGGACTAAAGCAGGACTAAAGCAGGACTAAAGCAGGTCTAAAGCAGGACTAAAGCAGGTCTAAAGCAGGACTAAAGCAGGACTAAAGCAGGACTAAAGCAGGACTAAAGCAGGACTAAAGCAGGTCTAAAGCAGGACTAAAGCAGGTCTAAAACAGGTCTAAAGCAGGACTAAAGCAGGACTAAAGCAGGTCTAAAGCAGGTCTAAAGCAGGTCTAAAGCAGGACTAAAGCAGGACTAAAGCAGGTCTAAAGCAGGACTAAAGCAGGACTAAAGCAGGACTAAAGCAGGTCTAAAGCAGGACTAAAGCAGGAATAAAGCAGGTCTAAAACAGGTCTAAAGCAGGACTAAAGCAGGACTAAAGCAGGTCTAAAGCAGGTCTAAAGCAGGTCTAAAGCAGGACTAAAGCAGGACTAAAGCAGGAATAAAGCAGGACTAAAGCAGGACTAAAGCAGGACTAAAGCAGGAATAAAGCAGGACTAAAGCAGGACTAAAGCAGGACTAAAGCAGGAATAAAGCAGGACTAAAGCAGGACTAAAGAAGGACTAAAGCAGGACTAAAGCAGGACTAAAGCAGGTCTAAAGCAGGTCTAAAACAGGTCTAAAGCAGGTCTAAAACAGGTCTAAAGCAGGACTAAAGCAGGTCTAAAGCAGGACTAAAGCAGGAATAAAGCAGGTCTAAAGCAGGTCTAAAGCAGGACTAAAGCAGGACTAAAGCAGGTCTAAAGCAGGTCTAAAGCAGGACTAAAGCAGGACTAAAGCAGGTCTAAAGCAGGACTAAAGCAGGACTAAAGCAGGTCTAAAGAAGGACTAAAGAAGGACTAAAGCAGGACTAAAGCAGGTCTGAAGCAGGTCTAAAGCAGGTCTAAAGCAGGAATAAAGCAGGTCTAAAACAGGTCTAAAGCAGGACTAAAGCAGGACTAAAGCAGGTCTAAAGCAGGTCTAAAACAGGTCTAAAGCAGGTCTAAAGCAGGACTAAAGCAGGACTAAAGCAGGTCTAAAGCAGGACTAAAGCAGGTCTAAAGCAGGACTAAAGCAGGACTAAAGCAGGTCTAAAGCAGGACTAAAGCAGGACTAAAGCAGGACTAAAGCAGGTCTAAAGCAGGACTAAAGCAGGACTAAAGCAGGTCTAAAGAAGGACTAAAGAAGGACTAAAGCAGGACTAAAGCAGGTCTGAAGCAGGTCTAAAGCAGGTCTAAAGCAGGAATAAAGCAGGTCTAAAACAGGTCTAAAGCAGGACTAAAGCAGGACTAAAGCAGGTCTAAAGCAGGTCTAAAACAGGTCTAAAGCAGGTCTAAAGCAGGACTAAAGCAGGACTAAAGCAGGTCTAAAGCAGGACTAAAGCAGGTCTAAAGCAGGTCTAAAGCAGGACTAAAGCAGGAATAAAGCAGGTCTAAAACAGGTCTAAAGCAGGACTAAAGCAGGACTAAAGCAGGACTAAAGCAGGACTAAAGCAGGACTAAAGCAGGTCTAAAGCAGGACTAAAGCAGGAATAAAGCAGGACTAAAGCAGGTCTAAAGCAGGTCTAAAGCAGGACTAAAGCAGGACTAAAGCAGGTCTAAAGCAGGTCTAAAGCAGGACTAAAGCAGGACTAAAGCAGGACTAAAGCAGGTCTAAAGCAGGACTAAAGCAGGACTAAAGCAGGAATAAAGCAGGACTAAAGCAGGTCTAAAGCAGGACTAAAACAGGACTAAAGCAGGACTAAAGCAGGTCTAAAGCAGGACTAAAGCAGGTCTAAAGCAGGTCTAAAGCAGGAATAAAGCAGGACTAAAGCAGGACTAAAGCAGGTCTAAAGCAGGTCTAAAGCAGGACTAAAGCAGGTCTAAAGCAGGTCTAAAGAAGGTCTAAAGCAGGACTAAAGCAGGAATAAAGCAGGTCTAAAGCAGGTCTAAAGCAGGACTAAAGCAGGACTAAAGCAGGACTAAAGCAGGACTAAAGCAGGTCTAAAGCAGGACTAAAGCAGGACTAAAGCAGGTCTAAAGCAGGACTAAGCAGGACTAAAGCAGGACTAAAGCAGGTCTAAAGCAGGACTAAAGCAGGTCTAAAGCAGGTCTAAAGCAGGACTAAAGCAGGACTAAAGCAGGACTAAAGCACGACTAAAGCAGGTCTAAAGCAGGACTAAAGCAGGACTAAAGCAGGTCTAAAGCAGGACTAAAGCAGGTCTAAAGCAGGACTAAAGCAGGTCTAAAGCAGGACTAAAGCAGGACTAAAGCAGGTCTAAAGCAGGTCTAAAGCAGGACTAAGCAGGACTAAATCAGGTCTAAAGCAGGTCTAAAGCAGGACTAAAGCAGGACTAAAGCAGGTCTAAAGCAGGACTAAAGCAGGTCTAAAGCAGGACTAAAGCAGGACTAAAGCAGGTCTAAAGCAGGACTAAAGCAGGACTAAAGCAGGTCTAAAGCAGGTCTAAAGCAGGACTAAAGCAGGTCTAAAGCAGGTCTAAAGCAGGACTAAAGCAGGAATAAAGCAGGTCTAAAGCAGGTCTAAAGCAGGACTAAAGCAGGACTAAAGCAGGACTAAAGCAGGACTAAAGCAGGTCTAAAGCAGGACTAAAGCAGGACTAAAGCAGGTCTAAAGCAGGACTAAGCAGGACTAAAGCAGGACTAAAGCAGGTCTAAAGCAGGACTAAAGCAGGTCTAAAGCAGGTCTAAAGCAGGACTAAAGCAGGACTAAAGCAGGACTAAAGCACGACTAAAGCAGGTCTAAAGCAGGACTAAAGCAGGACTAAAGCAGGTCTAAAGCAGGACTAAAGCAGGTCTAAAGCAGGACTAAAGCAGGTCTAAAGCAGGACTAAAGCAGGACTAAAGCAGGTCTAAAGCAGGTCTAAAGCAGGACTAAGCAGGACTAAATCAGGTCTAAAGCAGGTCTAAAGCAGGACTAAAGCAGGACTAAAGCAGGTCTAAAGCAGGACTAAAGCAGGTCTAAAGCAGGACTAAAGCAGGACTAAAGCAGGTCTAAAGCAGGACTAAAGCAGGACTAAAGCAGGTCTAAAGCAGGACTAAAGCAGGACTAAAGCAGGACTAAAGCAGGTCTAAAGCAGGACTAAAGCAGGAATAAAGCAGGACTAAAGCAGGTCTAAAGCAGGACTAAAGCAGGACTAAAGCAGGACTAAAGCAGGAATAAAGCAGGACTAAAGCAGGTCTAAAGCAGGACTAAAGCAGGTCTAAAGCAGGACTAAAGCAGGACTAAAGCAGGTCTAAAGCAGGACTAAAGCAGGACTAAAGCAGGTCTAAAGCAGGACTAAAGCAGGTCTAAAGCAGGTCTAAAGCAGGTCTAAAGCAGGACTAAAGCAGGACTAAAGCAGGTCTAAAGCAGGTCTAAAGCAGGACTAAAGCAGGAATAAAGCAGAACTAAAGCAGGACTAAAGCAGGACTAAAGCAGGACTAAAGCAGGTCTAAAGCAGGACTAAGCAGGACTAAAGCAGGTCTAAAGCAGGACTAAAGCAGGACTAAACCAGGACTAAAGCAGGTCTAAAGCAGGACTAAAGCAGGTCTAAAGCAGGTCTAAAGCAGGTCTAAAACAGGTCTAAAGCAGGACTAAAGCAGGAATAAAGCAGGACTAAAGCAGGTCTAAAGCAGGTCTAAAGCAGGACTAAAGCAGGACTAAATCAGGACTAAAGCAGGTCTAAAGCAGGACTAAAGCAGGACTAAAGCAGGACTAAAGCAGGTCTAAAGCAGGACTAAAGCAGGACTAAAGCAGGTCTAAAGCAGGACTAAGCAGGACTAAGCAGGACTAAAGCAGGTCTAAAGCAGGTCTAAAGCAGGACTAAAGCAGGACTAAAGCAGGTCTAAAGCAGGACTAAAGCAGGTCTAAAGCAGGACTAAAGCAGGACTAAAGCAGGACTAAAGCAGGTCTAAAGCAGGACTAAAGCAGGACTAAAGCAGGACTAAAGCAGGACTAAAGCAGGTCTAAAGCAGGACTAAAGCAGGACTAAAGCAGGACTAAAGCAGGACTAAAGCAGGTCTAAAGCAGGACTAAGCAGGACTAAGCAGGACTAA
The DNA here is from genome assembly GCF_026437365.1 of Eucyclogobius newberryi. Taxonomy (NCBI): domain Eukaryota; kingdom Metazoa; phylum Chordata; class Actinopteri; order Gobiiformes; family Gobiidae; genus Eucyclogobius; species Eucyclogobius newberryi. The sequence goes on from NW_027315768.1 coordinate 38,526,371, forward strand.
AGCAGGTCTAAAGCAGGTCTAAAGCAGGAATAAAGCAGGACTAAAGCAGGTCTAAAGCAGGACTAAAGCAGGACTAAAGCAGGACTAAAGCAGGACTAAAGCAGGTCTAAAGCAGGACTAAAGCAGGACTAAAGCAGGAATAAAGCAGGACTAAAGCAGGTCTAAAGCAGGTCTAAAGCAGGACTAAAGCAGGTCTAAAGCAGGTCTAAAGCAGGAATAAAGCAGAACTAAAGCAGGTCTAAAGCAGGACTAAAGCAGGTCTAAAGAAGGTCTAAAGCAGGACTAAAGCAGGACTAAAGCAGGACTAAAGCAGGACTAAACCAGGACTAAAGCAGGTCTAAAGCAGGACTAAAGCAGGACTAAAGCAGGTCTAAAGCAGGTCTAAAGCAGGACTAAACCAGGACTAAAGCAGGTCTAAAGCAGGACTAAAGCAGGACTAAAGCAGGTCTAAAGCAGGTCTAAAACAGGTCTAAAGCAAAACTAAAGCAGGACTAAAGCAGGTCTAAAGCAGGACTAAAGCAGGACTAAAGCAGGTCTAAAGCAGATCTAAAGCAGGTCTAAAGCAGGTCTAAAGCAGGACTAAAGCAGGACTAAAGCAGGACTAAAGCAGGACTAAAGCAGGACTAAAGCAGGTCTAAAGCAGGACTAAAGCAGGAATAAAGCAGGACTAAAGCAGGTCTGAAGCAGGTCTAAAGCAGGACTAAAGCAGGACTAAAGCAGGTCTAAAGCAGGACTAAAGCAGGACTAAAGCAGGTCTAAAGCAGGACTAAAGCAGGACTAAAGCAGGTCTAAAGCAGGACTAAAGCAGGAATAAAGCAGGACTAAAGCAGGTCTAAAGCAGGACTAAAACAGGACTAAAGCAGGACTAAAGCAGGTCTAAAGCAGGACTAAAGCAGGTCTAAAGCAGGTCTAAAGCAGGAATAAAGCAGGACTAAAGCAGGACTAAAGCAGGTCTAAAGCAGGTCTAAAGCAGGACTAAAGCAGGTCTAAAGCAGGTCTAAAGCAGGTCTAAAGCAGGACTAAAGCAGGAATAAAGCAGGTCTAAAGCAGGTCTAAAGCAGGACTAAAGCAGGACTAAAGCAGGACTAAAGCAGGACTAAAGCAGGTCTAAAGCAGGACTAAAGCAGGACTAAAGCAGGTCTAAAGCAGGACTAAGCAGGACTAAAGCAGGACTAAAGCAGGTCTAAAGCAGGACTAAAGCAGGTCTAAAGCAGGTCTAAAGCAGGACTAAAGCAGGACTAAAGCAGGACTAAAGCAGGACTAAAGCAGGTCTAAAGCAGGACTAAAGCAGGACTAAAGCAGGACTAAAGCAGGACTAAAGCAGGTCTAAAGCAGGACTAAAGCAGGACTAAAGCAGGACTAAAGCAGGACTAAAGCAGGTCTAAAGCAGGTCTAAAGCAGGACTAAAGCAGGACTAAAGCAGGTCTAAAGCAGGACTAAAGCAGGACTAAAGCAGGACTAAAGCAGGACTAAAGCAGGTCTAAAGCAGGACTAAAGCAGGACTAAAGCAGGACTAAAGCAGGTCTAAAGCAGGACTAAAGCAGGTCTAAAGCAGGACTAAAGCAGGACTAAAGCAGGTCTAAAGCAGGACTAAAGCAGGACTAAAGCAGGTCTAAAGCAGGTCTAAAGCAGGACTAAAGCAGGACTAAAGCAGGTCTAAAGCAGGACTAAAGCAGGAATAAAGCAGGACTAAAGCAGGTCTAAAGCAGGACTAAAGCAGGTCTAAAGCAGGACTAAAGCAGGTCTAAAGCAGGACTAAAGCAGGACTAAAGCAGGTCTAAAGCAGGACTAAGCAGGACTAAATCAGGTCTAAAGCAGGTCTAAAGCAGGACTAAAGCAGGACTAAAGCAGGTCTAAAGCAGGACTAAAGCAGGTCTAAAGCAGGACTAAAGCAGGACTAAAGCAGGTCTAAAGCAGGACTAAAGCAGGACTAAAGCAGGTCTAAAGCAGGTCTAAAGCAGGACTAAAGCAGGACTAAAGCAGGTCTAAAGCAGGACTAAAGCAGGAATAAAGCAGGACTAAAGCAGGTCTAAAGCAGGACTAAAGCAGGACTAAAGCAGGACTAAAGCAGGAATAAAGCAGGACTAAAGCAGGACTAAAGCAGGTCTAAAGCAGGACTAAAGCAGGACTAAAGCAGGTCTAAAGCAGGACTAAAGCAGGACTAAAGCAGGTCTAAAGCAGGACTAAAGCAGGTCTAAAGCAGGACTAAAGCAGGACTAAAGCAGGTCTAAAGCAGGACTAAAGCAGGAATAAAGCAGAACTAAAGCAGGACTAAAGCAGGACTAAAGCAGGACTAAAGCAGGTCTAAAGCAGGTCTAAAGCAGGTCTAAAACAGGTCTAAAGCAGGACTAAAGCAGGAATAAAGCAGGACTAAAGCAGGTCTAAAGCAGGTCTAAAGCAGGACTAAAGCAGGACTAAAGCAGGACTAAAGCAGGTCTAAAGCAGGACTAAAGCAGGACTAAAGCAGGACTAAAGCAGGTCTAAAGCAGGACTAAGCAGGACTAAAGCAGGACTAAAGCAGGTCTAAAGCAGGACTAAAGCAGGTCTAAAGCAGGTCTAAAGCAGGTCTAAAACAGGTCTAAAGCAGGACTAAAGCAGGAATAAAGCAGGACTAAAGCAGGTCTAAAGCAGGTCTAAAGCAGGACTAAAGCAGGACTAAAGCAGGACTAAAGCAGGTCTAAAGCAGGACTAAAGCAGGTCTAAAGCAGGACTAAAGCAGGACTAAAGCAGGTCTAAAGCAGGACTAAGCAGGACTAAGCAGGACTAAAGCAGGTCTAAAGCAGGTCTAAAGCAGGACTAAAGCAGGACTAAAGCAGGTCTAAAGCAGGACTAAAGCAGGTCTAAAGCAGGACTAAAGCAGGACTAAAGCAGGACTAAAGCAGGTCTAAAGCAGGACTAAAGCAGGACTAAAGCAGGACTAAAGCAGGACTAAAGCAGGTCTAAAGCAGGACTAAAGCAGGACTAAAGCAGGACTAAAGCAGGTCTAAAGCAGGACTAAAGCAGGACTAAAGCAGGACTAAGCAGGACTAAAGCAGGTCTAAAGCAGGTCTAAAGCAGGAATAAAGCAGGACTAAAGCAGGTCTAAAGCAGGACTAAAGCAGGACTAAAGCAGGACTAAAGCAGGACTAAAGCAGGTCTAAAGCAGGACTAAAGCAGGACTAAAGCAGGAATAAAGCAGGACTAAAGCAGGTCTAAAGCAGGTCTAAAGCAGGACTAAAGCAGGTCTAAAGCAGGTCTAAAGCAGGAATAAAGCAGAACTAAAGCAGGTCTAAAGCAGGACTAAAGCAGGACTAAAGCAGGACTAAAGCAGGTCTAAAGCAGGACTAAAGCAGGACTAAAGCAGGTCTAAAGCAGGACTAAGCAGGACTAAAGCAGGACAAAAGCAGGACTAAAGCAGGACTAAAGCAGGACTAAAGCAGGTCTAAAGCAGGTCTAAAGCAGGACTAAAGCAGGACTAAAGCAGGTCTAAAGCAGGTCTAAAGCAGGACTAAAGCAGGACTAAAGCAGGACTAAAGCAGGACTAAAGCAGGACTAAAGCAGGTTTAAAGCAGGACTAAAGCAGGACTAAAGCAGGACTAAAGCAGGACTAAACCAGGACTAAAGCAGGTCTAAAGCAGGACTAAAGCAGGTCTAAAGCAGGTCTAAAGCAGGACTAAAGCAGGACTAAAGCAGGACTAAAGCAGGACTAAACCAGGACTAAAGCAGGTCTAAAGCAGGACTAAAGCAGGTCTAAAGCAGGACTAAACCAGGACTAAAGCAGGTCTAAAGCAGGACTAAAGCAGGACTAAAGCAGGTCTAAAGCAGGACTAAAGCAGGACTAAAGCAGGACTAAAGCAGGACTAAAGCAGGACTAAAGCAGGTCTAAAGCAGGACTAAAGCAGGACTAAAGCAGGACTAAAGCAGGACTAAAGCAGGTCTAAAGCAGGTCTAAAGCAGGACTAAAGCAGGTCTAAAGCAGGACTAAAGCAGGACTAAAGCAGGTCTAAAGCAGGTCTAAAGCAGGACTAAAGCAGGACTAAAGCAGGACCAAAGCAGGTCTAAAGCAGGTCTAAAGCAGGACTAAAGCAGGTCTAAAGCAGGTCTAAAGCAGGACTAAAGCAGGACTAAAGCAGGACTAAAGCAGGTCTAAAGCAGGACTAAACCAGGACTAAAGCAGGTCTAAAGCAGGACTAAAGCAGGACTAAAGCAGGTCTAAAGCAGGTCTAAAGCAGGACTAAAGCAGGACTAAAGCAGGACTAAAGCAGGTCTAAAGCAGGACTAAACCAGGACTAAAGCAGGTCTAAAGCAGGACTAAAGCAGGACTAAAGCAGGTCTAAAGCAGGTCTAAAGCAGGACTAAAGCAGGACTAAAGCAGGTCTAAAGCAGGACTAAAGCAGGACTAAAGCAGGACTAAAGCAGGACTAAACCAGGACTAAAGCAGGTCTAAAGCAGGACTAAAGCAGGTCTAAAGCAGGTCTAAAGCAGGTCTAAAACAGGTCTAAAGCAGGACTAAAGCAGGAATAAAGCAGGACTAAAGCAGGTCTAAAGCAGGTCTAAAGCAGGACTAAAGCAGGACTAAAGCAGGACTAAAGCAGGACTAAAGCAGGACTAAAGCAGGTCTAAAGCAGGTCTAAAGCAGGACTAAAGCAGGTCTAAAGCAGGACTAAAGCAGGTCTAAAGCAGGACTAAAGCAGGACTAAAGCAGGACTAAAGCAGGTCTAAAGCAGGACTAAAGCAGGACTAAAGCAGGTCTAAAGCAGGTCTAAAGCAGGACTAAAGCAGGACTAAAGCAGGTCTAAAGCAGGTCTAAAGCAGGACTAAAGCAGGACTAAAGCAGGTCTAAAGCAGGACTAAAGCAGGACTAAAGCAGGTCTAAAGCAGGACTAAAGCAGGTCTAAAGCAGGACTAAAGCAGGACTAAAGCAGGACTAAAGCAGGTCTAAAGCAGGTCTAAAGAAGGACTAAAGCAGGACTAAAGCAGGACTAAAGCAGGTCTAAAGCAGGACTAAAGCAGGACTAAAGCAGGACTAAAGCAGGACTAAAGCAGGACTAAAGCAGGTCTAAAGCAGGACTAAGCAGGACTAAAGCAGGTCTAAAGCAGGACTAAAGCAGGTCTAAAGCAGGACTAAAGCAGGACTAAAGCAGGACTAAAGCAGGACTAAAGCAGGTCTAAAGCAGGTCTAAAGCAGGTCTAAAGCAGGACTAAAGCAGGACTAAAGCAGGACTAAAGCAGGACTAAAGCAGGTCTAAAGCAGGACTAAAGCAGGACTAAAGCAGGACTAAAGCAGGTCTAAAGCAGGACTAAAGCAGGACTAAAGCAGGTCTAAAGCAGGACTAAAGCAGGTCTAAAGCAGGACTAAAGCAGGTCTAAAGCAGGTCTAAAGCAGGACTAAAGCAGGACTAAAGCAGGACTAAAGCAGGACTAAAGCAGGTCTAAACCAGGACTAAACCAGGACTAAAGCAGGACTAAAGCAGGACTAAAGCAGGACTAAAGCAGGACTAAAGCAGGTCTAAAGCAGGACTAAAGCAGGACTAAAGCAGGACTAAAGCAGGACTAAAGCAGGACTAAAGCAGGTCTAAAGCAGGACTAAAGCAGGACTAAAGCAGGACTAAAGCAGGACTAAAGCAGGTCTAAAGCAGGACTAAAGCAGGTCTAAAGCAGGTCTAAAGCAGGACTAAAGCAGGATTAAAGCAGGTCTAAAGCAGGACTAAAGCAGGTCTAAAGCTGGTCTAAAGCAGGACTAAAGCAGGTCTAAAGCAGGTCTAAAGCAGGACTAAAGCAGGTCTAAAGCAGGACTAAAGCAGGACTAAAGCAGGACTAAAGCAGGACTAAAGCAGGACTAAAGCAGGTCTAAAGCAGGACTAAACCACGTCTAAAGCAGGACTAAAGCAGGACTAAAGCAGGTCTAAACCAGGACTAAAGCAGGTCTAAAGCAGGACTAAGCAGGACTAAGGACTAAAGCAGGTCTAAAGCAGGTCCAAAGCAGGACTAAAGCAGGTCTAAAGCAGGACTAAAGCAGGTCTAAAGCAGGACTAAAGCAGGTCTAAAGCAGGACTAAAGCAGGTCTAAAGCAGGACTAAGCAGGACTAAGCAGGACTAAAGCAGGTCTAAAGCAGGTCCAAAGCAGGACTAAAGCAGGTCTAAAGCAGGACTAAAGCAGGTCTAAAGCAGGACTAAAGCAGGTCTAAAGCTGGTCTAAAGCAGGACTAAAGCAGGTCTAAAGCAGGTCTAAAGCAGGACTAAAGCAGGACTAAAGCAGGACTAAAGCAGGACTAAAGCAGGACTAAAGCAGGACTAAAGCAGGTCTAAAGCAGGACTAAAGCAGGACTAAAGCAGGTCTAAAGCAGGACTAAAGCAAGACTAAAGCAGGACTAAACCACGTCTAAAGCAGGACTAAAGCAGGACTAAAGCAGGTCTAAACCAGGACTAAAGCAGGTCTAAAGCAGGTCCAAAGCAGGACTAAAGCAGGTCTAAAGCAGGTCTAAAGCAGGACTAAAGCAGGACTAAAGCAGGTCCAAAGCAGGACTAAAGCAGGACTAAAGCAGGTCTAAAGCAGGACTAAAGCAGGTCTAAAGCAGGACTAAAGCAGGTCTAAAGCAGGACTAAGCAGGACTAAGCAGGTCTAAAGCAGGTCCAAAGCAGGACTAAAGCAGGACTAAAGCAGGACTAAAGCAGGTCTAAAGCAGGACTAAAGCAGGTCTAAAGCAGGTCTAAAGCAGGTCCAAAGCAGGACTAAAGCAGGTCTAAAGCAGGTCTAAAGCAGGACTAAAGCAGGACTAAAGCAGGTCTAAAGCAGGTCTAAAGCAGGACTAAAGCAGGTCTAAAGCAGGTCTAAAGCAGGACTAAAGCAGGACTAAAGCAGGTCTAAAGCAGGTCTAAAGCAGGACTAAAGCAGGACTAAAGCAGGTCTAAAGCAGGTCTAAAGCAGGACTAAAGCAGGTCTAAAGCAGGTCTAAAGCAGGACTAAAGCAGGACTAAAGCAGGACTAAAGCAGGTCTAAAGCAGGTCTAAAGCAGGACTAAAGCAGGACTAAAGCAGGTCTAAAGCAGGTCTAAAGCAGGACTAAAGCAGGACTAAAGCAGGACTAAAGCAGGTCTAAAGCAGGACTAAAGCAGGACTAAAGCAGGACTAAAGCAGGTCTAAAGCAGGACTAAAGCAGGACTAAAGCAGGACTAAAGCAGGTCTAAAGCAGGACTAAAGCAGGACTAAAGCAGGACTAAAGCAGGACTAAAGCAGGACTAAAGCAGGTCTAAACCAGGACTAAAGCAGGTCTAAAGCAGGACTAAGCAGGACTAAGCAGGACTAAAGCAGGTCTAAAGCAGGTCCAAAGCAGGACTAAAGCAGGTCTAAAGCAGGACTAAAGCAGGTCTAAAGCAGGACTAAAGCAGGTCTAAAGCAGGACTAAAGCAGGACTAAAGCAGGACTAAAGCAGGTCTAAAGCAGGACTAAAGCAGGACTAAAGCAGGTCTAAAGCAGGACTAAAGCAGGACTAAAGCAGGACTAAAGCAGGTCTAAAGCAGGTCTAAAGCAGGACTAAAGCAGGACTAAAGCAGGACTAAAGCAGGACTAAAGCAGGACTAAAACAGGACTAAAGCAGGTCTAAAGCAGGACTAAAGCAGGACTAAAGCAGGTCTAAAGCAGGACTAAAGCAGGACTAAAGCAGGACTAAAGCAGGTCTAAAGCAGGACTAAAGCAGGACTAAAGCAGGACTAAAGCAGGACTAAAGCAGGTCTAAAGCAGGACTAAAGCAGGACTAAAGCAGGACTAAAGCAGGTCTAAAGCAGGACTAAAGCAGGACTAAAGCAGGTCTAAAGCAGGACTAAAGCAGGACTAAGCAGGACTAAAGCAGGTCTAAAGCAGGTCTAAAGCAGGTCCAAAGCAGGACTAAAGCAGGTCTAAAGCAGGTCTAAAGCAGGACTAAAGCAGGACTAAAGCAGGTCTAAAGCAGGACTAAAGCAGGACTAAAGCCAGTACAGACCTTGACCCAGGCCTCGGTGCCCTCCTCCTTGTACTCGACCCAATAGCCCATGATCCTTGAGCCTCCGTCTTTAAGGGGCGGGATCCAGTGTAGGTCCACAGAGGATTTGGTCCAATCAGAGACCTTGGGGGTAGGGGGAGAGGGCGGGGCTACATAAAGGAGACAGATGATTGGTCAGTGATAGTCACACTCGTCACTATATCGTGAATAACTATGACATATATATAACTATAGACATAAAGTACTAGTGGTATTATTTATTTATTCATGTATTTATTGATCTTTATTCACTAGAAAAGTCCTAGTCAAATGAAACAGACTGTCATCATTTCAGGGTCAGGGTCAGGGTCAGGGTCAGGGTCAGGGTCAGGGTCAGGGTCAGGGTTAGGGTTAGGGTCAGGGTCAGGGTTAGGGTTAGGGTCAGGGTCAGGGTGTGGGACTCACAGATTGGGTCGCGGGCGAACATGGGGTCGGTGAGCGGGCTGGGCAGCCCGGGTCCAGCGGCGTTGATGGCGGTGACTCTGAACATGTACTGTGAGCCCTCGATGAGTCCCGGGACGCAGAAGGACTCGCCCACGCCCATGGGGCGGATGGGCTCCCGGGTCACGCGCACCCACCGCTTGGCAGTGGTCTCCTTCCTCTCCAGCCAGTACCCGCTGATGGCCACGCCCCCGTCATCCTCAGGCTCCTCCCAGTTCACTGTCATCGAGTCCAAGGTCACGGCTGAGACTGTGGGCTTCTCTACCTGCCCCGGGGGTCCTGCGGGGGAGAGAGGGTTAAACCAGGGCTAAACCAGGACTAAACCAGGGCTAAACCAGGATTAAACCAGGACTAAACCAGGACTAAACCAGGACTAAACCAGGACTAAACCAGGGCTAAACCAGGACTAAACCAGGACTAAACCAGGACTAAACCAGGGCTAAACCAGGACTAGAGCAGGACTAAACCAGGGCTAAACCAGGACTAAACCAGGACTAAACCAGGGCTAAACCAGGACTAAACCAGATCTAAACCAGGACTAAACCAGATCTAAACCAGGACTAAACCAGGTCTAAACCAGGATTAAACCAAGTCTAAACCAGGACTTAACCAAGTCTAAACCAGGACTAAACCAGATCTAAACCAGGGCTAAACCAGGACTAAACCAGGACTAAACCAGGACTAAACCAGGACTAAACCAGGGCTAAACCAGGACTAAACCAGATCCAAACCAGGACTAAACCAGATCTAAACCAGGGCTAAACCAGGACTAAACCAGGGCTAAACCAGGACTAAACCAGATCTAAACCAGGACTAAACCAGATCTAAACCAGGGCTAAACCAGGACTAAACCAGGACTAAACAGGTCTAAACCAGGACTAAACCAGGACTAAACCAGGACTAAACCAGGACTAAAGGAAGAGGGGGCCTCGAGGGCCCTGAGGGTTCAGACTCACGGCTGATGTAGCGTGCCACCTCAGGCTCCGAGTCCAGCGGTTCTCCGACGCCGTACTTGTTCTGAGCCATTATTCTGAAGACGTACTCGTGTCCCTCCATCAGGTTCTCCACGGTCCAGAGCCGCTCTTTGGGCTCGTTCGTCACTATGACCCAAGTCTTACGAGTCGCCACCCGCCGCCAGATGACGTAGTTTGTCACTCTGGAGCCTCCGTCGTCTTTGGGAGGAAGCCATGACAGAGTGATCTTCTCTGCACCGATCTCCTCAAACTTAATAGGAGCCGAGGGAGCGCCCGGGCGACCTACGAGAGAGAGGCAGGGAAAAGTCAGGAACAAGTCACGAATGAAGTTGAGCCTCATCTCAGGCTCAGACTGCGACTGGACTGGGTTTGGACCGGGTCAGGACCGGGTCAGGACTGGGTCAGGACCGGGTCAGGACTGGGTTTTGGACCGGGTCAGGACCGGGTCAGGACCGGGTCAGGACTGGGTCTGGACTGGGTTTGGACTGGGTTTTGGACCGGGTCAGGACCGGGTCAGGACTGGGTTTTGGACCGGGTCAGGACCGGGTCAGGACCGGGTCAGGACTGGGTCTGGACCGGGTCAGGACTGGGTCAGGACCGGGTCAGGACTGGGTTTTGGACCGGGTCAGGACCGGGTCAGGACTGGGTTTTGGACCGGGTCTGGACCGGGTCAGGACCGGGTCTGGACTCACCCATGACGTTGAGCCTCATCTCCTTGCTGGCCTTGCCCAGGCTGTTGGAGGCCTGCAGCGTGTAGAGCCCGGTGTCTGCTCGGATGGCCCTCTGCACCAGCAGCGTGCACGTCTCGTCCGACACCATCTTGTTGATGTTCTCGTCGTACTGGACCTCAGACTTCAGGTCAGGCTTGTGGGGCGGAGCCTTCAACCACGTCAGGCTCGGGAATGGACAGCCCCGGATCTTTGCCACGATCCGGATCTCCTGACCCTGCTCAGATTCCAAGAACTCCTCCAGCTCGATGGACGGGGCACCTGAGAACAGAGCAGACTGAGACCAGGACTAAACCAGGACTAAACCAAGACTAAACCAGGTCTAAACCAGGTCTAAACCAGGTCTAAACCAGGACTAAACCAGGTCTAAACCAGGTCTAAACCAGGTCTAAACCAGGACTAAACCAGGTCTAAACCAGGACTAAACCAGGACTAAACCAGGTCTAAACCAGGACTAAACCAGGACTAAACCAGGTCTAAACCAGGACTAAACCAGGACTAAACCAAGTCTAAACCAGGTCTAAACCAGGACTAAACCAGGACTAAACCAGGACTAAACCAAGTCTAAACCAGGACTAAACCAGGTCTAAACCAGGTCTAAACCAGGACTAAACCAGGACTAAACCAGGACTAAACCAGGTCTAAACCAGGACTAAACCAGGACTAAACCAGGTCTAAACCAGGACTAAACCAGGACTAAACCAAGTCTAAACCAGGTCTAAACCAGGACTAAACCAGGACTAAACCAGGACTAAACCAAGTCTAAACCAGGTCTAAACCAGGACTAAACCAGGACTAAACCAGGACTAAACCAGGACTAAACCAGGTCTAAACCAGGACTAAACCAGGTCTAAACCAGGTCTAAACCAGGTCTAAACCAGGACTAAACCAGGACTAAACCAGGACTAAACCAGGTCTAAACCAGGACTAAACCAGGTCTAAACCAGGACTAAACCAGGACTAAACCAAGTCTAAACCAGGTCTAAACCAGGACTAAACCAGGACTAAACCAAGTCTAAACCAGGTCTAAACCAGGACTAAACCAGGACTAAACCAGGTCTAAACCAGGTCTAAACCAGGACTAAACCAGGACTAAACCAGGACTAAACCAGGTCTAAACCAGGTCTAAACCAGGTCTAAACCAGGACTAAACCAGGACTAAACCAGGACTAAACCAAGTCTAAATCAGGTCTAAACCAGGACTAAACCAGGACTAAACCAGGTCTAAACCAGGACTAAACCAGGTCTAAACCAGGACTAAACCAGGACTAAACCAGGACTAAACCAGGTCTAAACCAGGACTAAACCAGGTCTAAACCAGGACTAAACCAGGACTAAACCAAGTCTAAACCAGGTCTAAACCAGGACTAAACCAGGACTAAACCAGGACTAAACCAGGTCTAAACCAGGTCTAAACCAGGACTAAACCAGGACTAAACCAGGTCTAAACCAGGACTAAACCATGACTAAACCAGGACTAAACCAGGACTAAACCAGGACTAAACCAGGTCTAAACCAGGACTAAACCAGGACTAAACCAGGACTAAACCAGGTCTAAACCAGGACTAAACCAGGTCTAAACCAGGACTAAACCAGGACTAAACCAGGACTAAACCAGGTCTAAACCAGGACTAAACCAGGTCTAAACCAGGACTAAACCAGGACTAAACCAGGTCTAAACCAGGTCTAAACCAGGTCTAAACCAGGACTAAACCAGGACTAAACCAGGACTAAACCAGGTCTAAACCAGGACTAAACCAGGACTAAACCAAGTCTAAACCAGGTCTAAACCAGGACTAAACCAGGTCTAAACCAGGACTAAACCAGGACTAAACCAGGACTAAACCAGGACTAAACCAGGACTAAACCAGGACTAAACCAGGTCTAAACCAGGACTAAACCAGGTCTAAACCAGGACTAAACCAAGTCTAAACCAGGTCTAAACCAGGACTAAACCAGGACTAAACCAGGTCTAAACCAGGACTAAACCAGGTCTAAACCAGGACTAAACCAGGACTAAACCAGGACTAAACCAGGTCTAAACCAGGACTAAACCATGACTAAACCAGGACTAAACCAGGACTAAACCAGGTCTAAACCAGGACTAAACCAGGACTAAACCAGGACTAAACCAGGTCTAAACCAGGACTAAACCAGGTCTAAACCAGGACTAAACCAGGACTAAACCAGGACTAAACCAGGTCTAAACCAGGACTAAACCAGGACTAAACCAGGTCTAAACCAGGACTAAACCAGGACTAAACCAGGTCTAAACCAGGACTAAACCAGGACTAAACCAGGTCTAAACCAGGACTAAACCAGGACTAAACCAGGACTAAACCAGGTCTAAACCAGGACTAAACCAGGACTAAACCAGGACTAAACCAGGACTAAACCAAGTCTAAACCAGGTCTAAACCAGGACTAAACCAGGACTAAACCAGGACAAACACAAACATAAAAAGAACTAAAAATGCTCTAAACAAGGACTGTACAAGGACAAAAACACAGTCAAAAACATAACTACACATAAACAAAACCACTCCAACTGGACTATAACAGGACTATAACAGGTCTACAACTGGACTATAACAGGTCTACAACTGGACTATAACAGGTCTACAACTGGACTATAACAGGTCTACAACTAGACTATAACAGGTCTACAACTAGACTATAACAGGTCTACAACTAAACTATAACAGGTCTACAACAGGTCTATAACAGGTCTATAACAGGTCTACAACTGGACTATAACAGGTCTACAACTGGACTATAACAGGTCTACAACTGGACTATAACAGGTCTACAACTGGACTATAACAGGTCTATAACAGGTCTATAACAGGACTATAACAGGTCTATAACAGGTCTACAACTGGACTATAACAGGTCTATAACAGGTCTACAACTGGACTATAACAGGTCTACAACTGGACTATAACAGGACTATAACAGGTCTACAACAGGTCTATAACAGGACTATAACAGGTCTACAACTGGACTATAACAGGACTATAACAGGTCTACAACTGGACTATAACAGGTCTACAACAGGTCTATAACAGGACTATAACAGGTCTACAACTGGACTATAACAGGACTATAACAGGTCTACAACTGGACTATAACAGGACTATAACAGGACTATAACAGGTCTACAACTGGACTATAACAGGTCTACAACTGGACTATAACAGGACTACAACTGGACTATAACAGGTCTACAACTGGACTATAACAGGACTATAACAGGTCTATAACAGGTCTACAACTGGACTATAACAGGTCTATAACAGGACTACAACTGGACTATAACAGGACTATAACAGGTCTACAACTGGACTTTAACAGGACTATAACAGGACTATAACAGGACTATAACAGGACTATAACAGGACTATAACAGGACTATAATGAGACTATAATGAGACTATAATGATACTATAACAGGACTATAACAGGACTATAACAGGACTATAATGAGACTATAACAGGACTATAACAGGACCATAACAGGACTATAACAGGACTATAACAGGACTATACTGAGACTATAACAGGACTATAATGAGACTATAACAGGACTATAATGAGACTATAACAGGACTATAACAGGACTATAACAGGACTATACTGAGACTATAACAGGACTATAATGAGACTATAACAGGACTATAATGAGACTATAACAGGACTATAACAGGACCATAACAGGACCATAACAGGACTATAACAGGACTATAATGAGACTATAACAAGAATATAATGAGACTATAACTGGACTATAACAGGACTATAACAGGACTATAATGAGACTATAACAAGACTATAACAGGACCATAACAGGACTATAACAGGACTATAACAGGACTATAATGAGACTATAACAAGACTATAACAGGACCATAACAGGACTATAACAGGACTATAACAGGACTATAATGAGACTATAACAAGAATATAATGAGACTATAACTGGACTATAACAGGACTATACTGAGAATATAACAAGACTATAATGAGACTATAACAGGACTATAATGAGACTATAACAGGACTATAATGAGACTATAACAGGACTATAATGAGACTATAACAGGACTATAATAAGACTATAACAGGACTATAATGAGACTATAACAGGACTATAATGAGACTATAACAGGACTATAATGAGACTATAACAGGACTATAACAGGACTATAATGAGACTATAATGAGACTATAATGAGACTATAACAGGACTATAACAGGACTATAATGAGACTATAACAGGACTATAATGAGACTATAACAGGACTATAATGAGACTATAACAGGACTATAACAGGACTATAACAGGACTATAATGAGACTATAACAGGACTATAATGAGACTATAACAGGACTATAATGAGACTATAACAGGACTATAACAGGACTATAATGAGACTATAACAGGACTATAATGAGACTATAACAGGACTATAATGAGACTATAACAGGACTATAATGAGACTATAACAGGACTATAACAGGACTATAATGAGACTATAATGAGACTATAATGAGACTATAACAGGACTATAACAGGACTATAATGAGACTATAACAGGACTATAATGAGACTATAACAGGACTATAATGAGACTATAATGAGACTATAATGAGACTATAACAGGACTATAACAGGACTATAATGAGACTATAACAGGACTATAATGAGACTATAACAGGACTATAATGAGACTATAACAGGACTATAACAGGACTATAACAGGACTATAATGAGACTATAACAGGACTATAATGAGACTATAACAGGACTATAATGAGACTATAACAGGACTATAACAGGACTATAACAGGACTATAATGAGACTATAATGAGACTATAATGAGACTATAACAGGACTATAACAGTCTATAACAGGGTTATAACAGGACTATAGCAGGACTATAACAGGACTATAATGAGACTATAATGAGACTATAATGAGACTATAACAGGACTATAACAGTCTATAACAGGGTTATAACAGGACTATAGCAGGACTATAACAGGACTATAATGAGACTATAATGAGACTATAATGAGACTATAACAGGACTATAACAGTCTATAACAGGGTTATAACAGGACTATAGCAGGACTATAACAGGAGAACAGCAGGACTTAACCCGGCCTGCCCCAGTCTCCCTTGGTCTTCACTCACAGGTCTGGTCCTGGACGAGGATGGGTCCGGCGGTGGTGGAGGGTCGGCTGGGTCCGGCCTGGTTGTAGGCGGTCACTCTGAACTCGTACTCATCACCTTCGGTCAAATCCTCCACCTTAAAGTGAGTCGTCTCCACTTCTCTACGGTTACTCCTGAGAGAGATCGGATCTGAGTCAGGATCTGAGCTGGGACCGGGACCGGGTCCGGGACCGGGACCGGGACCGGGTCCGGGACCAGGTCTGAGTCCTGACCATACCTAACTGAACGTCCTCCATGTGGCTGACTCAGTGGACTCAGCTAAAGACTGTTCTATGTTGAGTTCTGGTTGTGTAAAGTGAGTGTGACACGTGTTCAGAGGCGTTCTCACTTCATGAGATGTAGAAGTCTCAACATTTCATGTCTGAACTTTAGTTCCTCTGTGTTTTTAAGCTAAAGCGCTTTTAATTCATTTATTGTGATGACACAAGGTCATGACATTTCTGTTATTGTCACTTCTCTATAGTTTATAGTTTAGGGGAAGTTCTAGTTCATTAAAAATGTGAACCACCTCCAGCCCTTTTTCTGAGAACCACTGGTTATATATATATATATATATATATATATATATATATATATATATATATATAATAATAATATCTGCTGAAAGGAAGTGGGAAGAACATGTTAGTTACCTTCTCCATCCTTCCTTCTGAGAGCCGCTGGCGTCCCAGCAGAGCAGGTCCACACTGTAGTGAGTGACCGGGGCCCCTCCGTCGTTCTTGGGGGCCTTCCAGCTCAAAGACACCACGCCTTTCTTCACACTGAGGATCTTCAGTCGTGTTGGAGGATCCGGTGGATCTGAGGGGTTTGGAAAGGTCACAACAGGGTTTAGAATGGATGGAGTCTCTGGCTCACTTCTAGAGGGCTCTGGAGGGTTCTAGCTGGACTTACGGATGGGGTCTCTGGCTCACTTCTAGAGGGCTCTGGAGGGTTCTAGCTGGACTTACGGATGGGGTCTCTGGCTCACTTCTAGAGGGCTCTAGAGGGTTCTAGCTGGACTTACGGATGGGGTCTCTGGCTCACTTCTAGAGGGCTCTAGAGGGTTCTAGCTGGACTTACGGATGGGGTCTCTGGCTCACTTCTAGAGGGCTCTGGAGGGTTCTAGCTGGACTTACGGATGGGGTCTCTGGTTCACTTCTAGAGGGCTCTGGAGGGTTCTAGCTGGACTTACGGATGGGATATCTGGCTCACTTCTAGAGGGCTCTGGAGGGTTCTAGCTGGACTTACGGATGGGGTCTCTGGCTCACTTCTAGAGGGCTCTGGAGGGTTCTAGCTGGACTTACGGATGGGGTCTCTGGCTCACTTCTAGAGGGCTCTGGAGGGTTCTAGCTGGACTTACGGATGGGGTCTCTGGCTCACTTCTAGAGGGCTCTGGAGGGTAATAGCTGGACTTACGGATGGGGTCTCTGGCTCACTTCTAGAGGGCTCTGGAGGGTTCTAGCTGGACTTACGGATGGGGTCTCTGGCTCACTTCTAGAGGGCTCTGGAGGGTTCTAGCTGGACTTACGGATGGGATATCTGGCTCACTTCTAGAGGGCTCTGGAGGGTTCTAGCTGGACTTACGGATGGGGTCTCTGGCTCACTTCTAGAGGGCTCTGGAGGGTTCTAGCTGGACTTACGGATGGGGTCTCTGGCTCACTTCTAGAGGGCTCTGGAGGGTTCTAGCTGGACTTACGGATGGGGTCTCTGGCTCACTTCTAGAGGGCTCTGGAGGGTTCTAGCTGGACTTACGGATGGGGTCTCTGGCTCACTTCTAGAGGGCTCTGGAGGGTTCTAGCAGGACTTACGGATGGGGTCTGTGACTCACTTCTAGAGGGCTCTGGAGGGTTCTAGCAGGACTTACGGATGGGGTCTGTGGCTCTGGATCCCTCTGGAGTCTCAGCAGAAGGGCCAAAGCCAAAGCGGTTCTCAGCCTTGATTCTGAAGATGTACTCTTGTCCGGCGATCAGGTCCGGAACAACGAGGGACTGGGTGGAGCAGGCGGGGTTCACCTGCACCAGAGGGATTCAAGTTCAGATCTGAGTCTAACGGTGTCCGAGGCGTGGTCTTGGGTCTAGTCTTGGGTCTAGTCTTGGGTCTTGGGTCTAGTCTTGAGTCTAGTCTTGGGTCTTGGGTCTAGTCTTGGGTCTAGTCTTGAGTCTTGGGTCTAGTCTTGGGTCTTGGGTCTAGTCTTGGGTCTAGAGTCTAGTCTTGGGTCTTGGGTCTAGTCTTGAGTCTTGGGTCTAGTCTTGGGTCTTGGGTCTAGTCTTGGGTCTAGTCTTGGGTCTTAGGTCTAGTCTTCAGTCTTGGGTCTAGTCTTGGGTCTAGTCTTGGGTCTAGTCTTGGGTCTTGGGTCTAGTCTTGGGTCTAGGGTCTAGTCTTGGGTCTAGGGTCTAGTCTTGGGTCTAGGGTCTAGTCTTGGGTCTAGGGTCTAGTCTTGGGTCTTGGGTCTAGTCTTGGGTCTTGGGTCTAGTCTTGGGTCTAGGGTCTAGTCTTGGGTCTAGGGTCTAGTCTTGGGTCTAGGGTCTAGGGTCTAGTCTTGGGTCTAGTCTTGGGTCTAGGGTCTAGTCTTGGGTCTTGGGTCTAGTCTTGGGTCTTGGGTCTAGTCTTGGGTCTAGGGTCTAGTCTTGGGTCTAGGGTCTAGTCTTGGGTCTTGGGTCTAGTCTTGGGTCTAGGGTCTAGTCTTGGGTCTAGGGTCTAGTCTTGGGTCTAGTCTTGGGTCTAGGGTCTAGTCTTGGGTCTTGGGTCTAGTCTTGGGTCTTGGGTCTAGTCTTGGGTCTTACCTTGGTCCAGGCCTTCCCGGTGGTGGTCTTCTTCTCGATGAAGTAGCTCTTGATGTGTTCTCCTCCGTCGCTCTCGGGAGCTTTCCAGGAGAGTCTGCAGGTTCCTCGGGTCACATCGCTGACCTTCAGGTCCCTGGGCGCTCCGGGCAGGTCTGGGTCAGAGGTCAGAGGGTTATAGGCTGATATAAAGACTGAAGCAGGTCTGAGGGTCCAGGACTCACCCAGGATGCTGACCCGGACCTTCAGGACCTTGTGTCCGGCCGGACTCTCTGCGTTGATGATGTAACGTCCAGTGTGACACATTTTAGACTCAGAGATCACGACTTCAGTCGACGTGTCCGAGGTGTAGACCTGAAGAAGACCAGGTGAGAACCAGGTGAGAACCAGGTGAGAACCAGGTGAGAACCAGGTGAGAACCAGGGTTAAAACCAGGTGAGAACCAGGTGAGAACCAGGTGAGAACCAGGGTTAGAACCAGGTAAGAACCAGGTGAGAACCAGGTGAGAACCAGGTGAGAACCAGGGTTAAAACCAGGTGAGAACCAGGTGAGAACCAGGTGAGAACCAGGTGAGAACCAGGGTTAGAACCAGGGTTAGAACCAGGGTTAGAACCAGCTGAGAACCAGGGTTAGAACCAGGTGAGAACCAGGTGAGAACCAGGGTTAGAACCAGCTGAGAACCAGGGTTAGAACCAGGTGAGAACCAGGTGAGAACCAGGGTTAGAACCAGCTGAGAACCAGGGTTAGAACCAGGTGAGAACCAGGTGAGAACCAGGGTTAGAACCAGGTGAGAACCAGGACCGGAACAGGACTGGATTAAAGAACTAGAGCAGGACTAAAGCAGGTCTAAATCAGGACTAAAGCAGGACTAAAGCAGGACTAAAACAGGACTCAAGCAGGACTAAAGCAGGACTAAAGCAGGACTAAAGCAGGACTAAAGCAGGACTAAAGCAGGACTAAAACAGGACTAAAGCAGGACTAAAGCAGGACTAAAGCAGGACTAAAACAGGACTAAAGCAGGTCTAAAGCAGGACTAAAGCAGGACTA
Organism: Eucyclogobius newberryi; assembly: GCF_026437365.1. Taxonomy (NCBI): domain Eukaryota; kingdom Metazoa; phylum Chordata; class Actinopteri; order Gobiiformes; family Gobiidae; genus Eucyclogobius; species Eucyclogobius newberryi. The sequence goes on from NW_027315768.1 coordinate 38,545,552, forward strand.
AAGCAGGACTAAAGCAGGACTAAAGCAGGACTAAAACAGGACTAAAGCAGGACTAAAGCAGGACTAAAGCAGGACTAAAGCAGGACTAAAACAGGACTAAAGCAGGACTAAAGCAGGACTAAAGCAGGACTAAAGCAGGACTAAAGCAGGACTAAAGCAGGACTAAAGCAGGACTAAAGCAGGTCTAAAGCAGGACTAAAGCAGGTCTAAAGCAGGACTAAAGCAGGACTAAAACAGGTCTAAATCAGGACTAAAGCAGGACTAAAGCAGGACTAAAGCAGGACTAAAGCAGGACTAAAGCAGGACTAAAGCAGGTCTAAAGCAGGACTAAAGCAGGACTAAAGCAGGACTAAAGCAGGACTAAAGCAGGTCTAAAGCAGGACTAAAGCAGGACTAAAGCAGGTCTAAAGCAGGACTAAAGCAGGTCTAAAGCAGGACTAAAGCAGGACTAAAGCAGGTCTAAAGCAGGACTAAAGCAGGTCTAAAGCAGGACTAAAGCAGGACTAAAGCAGGTCTAAAGCAGGACTAAAGCAGGACTCGGACCTCGGCGTCCAGGGGCAGTGTGTGTCTCTCGTTCTTCTTCTCAGTCTCAGCCGTTCCATCGTAGGTCCAGGTGAGTTTGGGTAAAGGTCGTCCACTGACCGACACCGGGATCTGCAGCATTGTCCCGGCGCGAGTGTTCAAGAGGTCATTAGCGCTGAGGTCAAGGGTCAGCGAGGGCTCAACTGGAAGGAAGAGAGACAAGGTTAAATCAGGGCAAACCAGGACTAAAACGGGACTAAACCAGGTCTAAACCAGGACTAAACCAGGTCTAAACCATGTCTAAACCAGGACTAAACCAGGTCTAAACCATGTCTAAACCAGGACTAAACCAGGTCTAAACCAGGACTAAACCAGGTCTAAACCAGGACTAAACCAGGTCTAAACCAGGTCTAAACCAGGACTAAACCAGGTCTAAAGCAGGTCTAAACCAGGACTAAAGCAGGTCTAAACCAGATCTAAAGCAGGACTAAACCAGGTCTAAACAAGGACTAAACCAGGTCCAAACCAGGTCTAAACCAGGACTAAAACAGGACTAAACCAGGTCTAAACCAGGACTAAACCAGGTCTAAAGCAGGTCTAAACCAGGACTAAACCAGGTCTAAACCAGGTCTAAAACAGGACTAAAACAGGACTAAACCAGGTCCAAACCAGGACTAAACCAGGTCTAAAGCAGGACTAAACCAGGTCTAAACCAGGACTAAAGCATGACTAAACCAGGTCTAAACCAGGACTAAACCAGGTCTAAACCAGGTCTAAAGCAGGACAAAACCAGGACTAAAGCAGGTCTAAACCAGGACTAAAGCAGGACTAAACCAGGACTAAACCAGGACTAAAACAGGACTAAACCAGGTCTAAACCAGGAATAAACCAGGTCTAAACCAGGACTAAAACAGGACTAAACCAGGTCTAAAGCAGGTCTAAACCAGGACTAAAGCAGGTCTAAACCAGGACTAAAGCAGGTCCAAACCAGGACTAAAGCAGGTCTAAACCAGGACTAAAGCAGGACTAAACAAGGACTAAACCAGGACTAAAACAGGACTAAACCAGGTCTAAACCAGGACTAAACCAGGTCTAAACCAGGTCTAAAGCAGGACTAAACCAGGACTAAAGCAGGTCTAAACCAGGACTAAAGCAGGACTAAACCAGGAATAAACCAGGTCTAAAGCAGGTCTAAAGCATGACTAAACCAGGACTAAAGCAGGTCTAAACCAGGGCTAAACCAGCATACTAAGCATACTCACTGAGGATGTCCTGCACCATCACGTCTTTGGTCACTGCAGGCTCGGACAGTCCAGCAGCGTTGACGGCGTAGACTCTGAACCGGGCTTTCCGGTTCTCCCGGAGGTTTGGGACGGTGAAGTCGGTGACGATGTGAGGTTTCTCCACTGAAGTGAGACGTTTCCACTCAGCCATGCCTTCCTCGTGAGCTTCAATCACGTAGCCTCTCACCGGAGCGCCGCCGTCCTTCTCTGGAGGACTCCAGCTCAAACTCACCGTGGAGTTGGTCTTGTCCCGCACCAGCAGATCCAGTGGGGGTCCGGGCGGGTCTGAGAGGGCACAGGTCAGAGGTCAGTCTGAGGTACTGCCAGACTACATGTACCACTGTATTTCACACGTGTTACTTCACACGTGTTACTCACTGCATGGCTCCTGGGCGAAGCGGCACAGCGTTCCCTCACTGGGGGGCCCCACTCCAGCCGCGTTCTGAGCGGCGACTCTAAACTGGTACTCGGTTCCCTCGATGAGGCGCAGGACGGTGTACTGCAGGCCTCTGACGGCAGGTTTGGTGACGGGCGAGCGGTTGACTCGGCCCCAGTACACGGCGCCGCGCTCTCTCTTCTCCAGCCAGTAACCCTGGATACTGGAGCCGCCGTTCTCCAGAGGAGGCTCCCAGGTCACCGTCATGCTGGTGGCGGTGGCAGCAATGATCTTGGGGTTTCTGGGCGGTCCTGGCAGACCGAACGGGTCCCGCAGCTGCACCTTCTCCGAGTCGCAGCCGTCGCTCACGCCAAACTTGTTTTCTGCTTTGATCCTGAACTGGTACTGTCCATTAAAGTCCAGTTTGTGCACCTGCCAACGCAGTTCAGAGTGTTGAGCTTTCACTTCAGACTTTAGACTCTAAAGACCGTTAAACATCTTTAAGGCTTTTAAACATGTTCAACATATTTCTGCAACGTTTCCCACATTTTTCCCACATTTTTCCCACATGTTTCCCCCATGTTTCTTACATGTTTCTCACATGTTTCCCACATGTTACTTACATGTTTTTTACATGTGTCTTACATATTTCCCCCATGTTTCTTACATGTTTCTCACATGTTTCTTACATGTTTCTCACATGTTTCCCACATGTTTCTTACATGTTTCCCCCATGTTACTTACATGTTTTTTTTACATGTTTATTACATGTTTCCTACATGTCTCTTACAAGTTTCCCCCATGTTACTTACATGTTTTTACATGTTTCTTACATGTTTCCCCCATGTTACTTACATGTTTCTCACATGTTTCTTATGTTTCTTACATGTTTCCCACATGTTTCTTACATGTTTCTTACATGTTTCCCACATATTTCCCACATGTTTCTTACATGTTTCTCACATGTTTCTCAAATGTTTCCCACATGTTACTTACATGTTTCCCACATGTTTCTTACATGTTTCTCACATGTTTCTTACATGTTTCCCACATGTTTCTCACATGTTTCCCCCATGTTACTTACATGTTTCTTACATGTTTCCTACATGTTTTTTACATGTTTCTCACATGTTTCTCACATGTTTCTTACATGTTTCTTACATGTTTCCCACATGTTTCTTACATGTTTCCCACATGTTTCCCACATGTTTCTTACATGTTTCCCACATGTTTCCCACATGTTTCTCACATGTTTCTTACATGTTTCCCACATGTTTCTCACATGTTTCTTACATGTTTCTTACATGTTTCCCACATGTTTCTCACATGTTTCCCACATGTTTCTTACATGTTTCTTACATGTTTCTTACATGTTTCCCACATGTTTCTCACATGTTTCCCACATGTTTCTTACATGTTTCCCACATGTTTCTCACATGTTTCCCCCATGTTACTTACATGTTTTTTACATGTTTCTCACATGTTTCTTACATGTTTCCCACATGTTTCTTACATGTTTCCCACATGTTTCCCACATGTTTCCCACATGTTTCTCACATGTTTCTCACATGTTTCCCATATGTTTCCCATATGTTTCTCACATGTTTCCCATATGTTTCTCACATGTTTCCCACATGTTTCCCACATGTTTTCCACATGTTTCCCACATGTTTCCCACATGTTTCCCACATGTTTCCCACATGTTTCTCACATGTTTCCCATATGTTTCTCAAATGTTTCCCATATGTTTCCCACATGTTTCCCACATGTTTCCCACATGTTTCTCACATGTTTCTTACATGTTTCTTACATGTTTCCCACATGTTTCCCACATGTTTCCCACATGTTTCTTACATGTTTCTTACATGTTTCTTACATGTTTCCCACATGTTTCTCACATGTTTCCCACATGTTTCTTACATGTTTCCCACATGTTTCCCACATGTTTCTCACATGTTTCCCACATGTTTCCCACATGTTTCTCACATGTTTCTCATATGTTTCTCACATGTTTCTTACATGTTTCCCCCATGTTTCTTACATGTTTCTCACATGTTTCTTACATGTTTCTCACATGTTTCCCACATGTTATTTACATGTTTTTTACATGTGTCTTACATGTTTCCCCCATGTTTCTTACATATTTCCCCCATGTTACTTAAATGTTTCCCACATGTTTCTTACATGTTTCCCCCATGTTACTTACATGTTTTTTACATGTTTCCTCCATGTTTCCTACATGTTTCCTCCATGTTTCCTACATGTTTCTTACATGTTTCTCACATGTTTCCACATGTTTCCCACATGTTTCTTACATGTTTCTTACATATTTCCCCCATGTTACTTACATGTTTTTTTTACATGTTTATTACATGTTTCCTACATGTCTCTTACAAGTTTCCCCCATGTTACTTACATGTTTTTTAGATGTTTCTTACATGTTTCCCCCATGTTACTTACATGTTTCTTACATGTTTCTCACATGTTTCTTATATGTTTCTTACATGTTTCCCACATGTTTCTCACATGTTTCCCACATGTTTCTTACATGTTTCCCACATGTTTCTCACATGTTTCCCCCATGTTACTTACATGTTTTTTACATGTTTCTCACATGTTTCTTACATGTTTCCCACATGTTTCTTACATGTTTCCCACATGTTTCCCACATGTTTCCCACATGTTTCTCACATGTTTCTCACATGTTTCCCATATGTTTCCCATATGTTTCTCACATGTTTCCCATATGTTTCTCACATGTTTCCCACATGTTTCCCACATGTTTTCCACATGTTTCCCACATGTTTCCCACATGTTTCCCACATGTTTCCCACATGTTTCTCACATGTTTCCCATATGTTTCTCAAATGTTTCCCATATGTTTCCCACATGTTTCCCACATGTTTCCCACATGTTTCTCACATGTTTCTTACATGTTTCTTACATGTTTCCCACATGTTTCCCACATGTTTCCCACATGTTTCTTACATGTTTCTTACATGTTTCTTACATGTTTCCCACATGTTTCTCACATGTTTCCCACATGTTTCTTACATGTTTCCCACATGTTTCCCACATGTTTCTCACATGTTTCCCACATGTTTCCCACATGTTTCTCACATGTTTCTCATATGTTTCTCACATGTTTCTTACATGTTTCCCCCATGTTTCTTACATGTTTCTCACATGTTTCTTACATGTTTCTCACATGTTTCCCACATGTTATTTACATGTTTTTTACATGTGTCTTACATGTTTCCCCCATGTTTCTTACATATTTCCCCCATGTTACTTAAATGTTTCCCACATGTTTCTTACATGTTTCCCCCATGTTACTTACATGTTTTTTACATGTTTCCTCCATGTTTCCTACATGTTTCCTCCATGTTTCCTACATGTTTCTTACATGTTTCTCACATGTTTCCACATGTTTCCCACATGTTTCTTACATGTTTCTTACATATTTCCCCCATGTTACTTACATGTTTTTTTTACATGTTTATTACATGTTTCCTACATGTCTCTTACAAGTTTCCCCCATGTTACTTACATGTTTTTTAGATGTTTCTTACATGTTTCCCCCATGTTACTTACATGTTTCTTACATGTTTCTCACATGTTTCTTATATGTTTCTTACATGTTTCCCACATGTTTCTTACATGTTTCCCACATATTTCCCACATGTTTCTTACATGTTTCTTACATGTTTCCCACATATTTCCCACATGTTTCTTACATGTTTCTCACATGTTTCTCAAATGTTTCCCACATGTTACTTACATGTTTCCCACATGTTTCTTACATGTTTCTCACATGTTTCTTCCATGTTTCCCACATGTTTCTCACATGTTTCCCCCATGTTACTTACATGTTTCTTACATGTTTCCCACATGTTTCTTACATGTTTCCCACATGTTTCCCACATGTTTCCCACATGTTTCTCACATGTTTCTTACATGTTTCCCACATGTTTCCCACATGTTTCTCACATGTTTCCCACATGTTTCTTACATGTTTCTTACATGTTTCTTACATGTTTCCCACATGTTTCTCACATGTTTCTTACATGTTTCCCACATGTTTCTCACATGTTTCTCACATGTTTCTTACATGTTTCCCACATGTTTCTCACATGTTTCCCACATGTTTCTTACATGTTTCTTACATGTTTCTTACATGTTTCTTACATGTTTCTCACATGTTTCTTACATGTTTCTTACATGTTTCCCATATGTTTCTTACATGTTTCCCACATGTTTCCCACATGTGTCCCACATGTTTCTCACATGTTTCTTACATTTTTCCCACATGTTTCTTACATGTTTCTTACATGTTTCCCACATATTTCCCACATGTTTCTCACATGTTTCCCACATGTTTCTTACATGTTTCTTACATGTTTCCCACATGTTTCTCACATGTTTCCCACATGTTTCTTACATGTTTCCCACATGTTTCCCACATGTTTCTTACATGTTTGCCACATGTTTCCCACATGTTTCTCACATGTTTCCCATATGTTTCCCACATGTTTCCCACATGTTTCCCATATGTTTCCCACATGTTTCCCACATGTTTCCCACATGTTTCCCACATGTTTTCCACATGTTTCCCACATGTTTCCCACATGTTTCCCACATGTTTCCCACATGTTTCTCACATGTTTCCCATATGTTTCTCAAATGTTTCCCACATGTTTCCCACATGTTTCCCACATGTTTCCCACATGTTTCCCACATGTTTCTCACATGTTTCTTACATGTTTCTTACATGTTTCCCACATGTTTCCCACATGTTTCCCACATGTTTCTTACATGTTTCTTACATGTTTCTTACATGTTTCCCACATGTTTCTCACATGTTTCCCACATGTTTCTTACATGTTTCCCACATGTTTCTTACATGTTTCCCACATGTTTCCCACATGTTTCTCACATGTTTCCCACATGTTTCCCACATGTTTCTCACATGTTTCTCATATGTTTCTCACATGTTTCTTACATGTTTCCCCCATGTTTCTTACATGTTTCTCACATGTTTCTTACATGTTTCTCACATGTTTCCCACATGTTATTTACATGTTTTTTACATGTGTCTTACATGTTTCCCCCATGTTTCTTACATATTTCCCCCATGTTACTTACATGTTTCCCACATGTTTCTTACATGTTTCCCCCATGTTACTTACATGTTTTTTACATGTTTCCTCCATGTTTCCTACATGTTTCCTCCATGTTTCCTACATGTTTCTTACATGTTTCTCACATGTTTCCACATGTTTCCCACATGTTTCTTACATGTTTCTTACATATTTCCCCCATGTTACTTACATGTTTTTTTTACATGTTTATTACATGTTTCCTACATGTCTCTTACAAGTTTCCCCCATGTTACTTACATGTTTTTTAGATGTTTCTTACATGTTTCCCCCATGTTACTTACATGTTTCTTACATGTTTCTCACATGTTTCTTATATGTTTCTTACATGTTTCCCACATGTCTCTTACAAGTTTCCCCCATGTTACTTACATGTTTTTTAGATGTTTCTTACATGTTTCCCCCATGTTACTTACATGTTTCTTACATGTTTCTCACATGTTTCTTATATGTTTCTTACATGTTTCCCACATGTTTCTTACATGTTTCCCACATATTTCCCACATGTTTCTTACATGTTTCTTACATGTTTCCCACATATTTCCCACATGTTTCTTACATGTTTCTCACATGTTTCTCAAATGTTTCCCACATGTTACTTACATGTTTCCCACATGTTTCTTACATGTTTCTCACATGTTTCTTCCATGTTTCCCACATGTTTCTCACATGTTTCCCCCATGTTACTTACATGTTTCTTACATGTTTCCCACATGTTTCTTACATGTTTCCCACATGTTTCCCACATGTTTCCCACATGTTTCTCACATGTTTCTTACATGTTTCCCACATGTTTCTCACATGTTTCTTACATGTTTCTTACATGTTTCCCACATGTTTCTCACATGTTTCCCACATGTTTCTTACATGTTTCTTACATGTTTCTTACATGTTTCCCACATGTTTCTCACATGTTTCTTACATGTTTCCCACATGTTTCTCACATGTTTCTCACATGTTTTTTACATGTTTCCCACATGTTTCCCACATGTTTCCCACATGTTTCTTACATGTTTCTTACATGTTTCTCACATGTTTCTCACATGTTTCTTACATGTTTCTTACTTGTTTCCCATATGTTTCTTACATGTTTCCCACATGTTTCCCACATGTGTCCCACATGTTTCTTACATGTTTCCCACATGTTTCCCACATGTTTCTTACATGTTTGCCACATGTTTCCCACATGTTTCTCACATGTTTCCCATATGTTTCCCACATGTTTCCCACATGTTTCCCATATGTTTCCCACATGTTTCCCACATGTTTTCCACATGTTTCCCACATGTTTCTTACATGTTTCCCACATGTTTTCCACATGTTTCCCACATGTTTCCCATATGTTTCCCACATGTTTCCCACATGTTTTCCACATGTTTCCCACATGTTTCTCACATGTTTCCCATATGTTTCTCACATGTTTCTTACATGTTTCTCACATGTTTCCCATATGTTTCCCATATGTTTCTCACATGTTTCCCATATGTTTCTCACATGTTTCCCACATGTTTCCCATATGTTTTCCACATGTTTCCCACATGTTTCCCACATGTTTCTCACATGTTTCCCATATGTTTCTCAAATGTTTCCCACATGTTTCCCACATGTTTCCCACATGTTTCTCACATGTTTCTTATATGTTTCTTACATGTTTCCCACATGTTTCCCACATGTTTCCCACATGTTTCTTACATGTTTCTTACATGTTTCCCACATGTTTCTCACATGTTTCCCACATGTTTCTTACATGTTTCCCACATGTTTCCCACATGTTTCTTACATGTTTCCCACATGTTTCCCGCATGTTTCTTGCATGTTTCCCACATGTTTCCCACATGTTTCTCACATGTTTCTCACATGTTTCTTACATGTTTCCCCCATGTTTCTCACATGTTTCTTACATGTTTCTTACATGTTTCTTACATGTTTCCCACATGTTTCCCACATGTTTCCCACATGTTTCTTACATGTTTCTTACATGTTTCCCACATGTTTCTCACATGTTTCCCACATGTTTCTTACATGTTTCCCACATGTTTCCCACATGTTTCTTACATGTTTCCCACATGTTTCCCGCATGTTTCTTGCATGTTTCTCACATGTTTCCCACATGTTTCTCACATGTTTCTCACATGTTTCTTACATGTTTCCCCCATGTTTCTCACATGTTTCTTACATGTTTCTTACATGTTTCTTACATGTTTCCCACATGTTTCCCGCATGTTTCTCACATGTTTCTTACATGTTTCTTACATGTTTCCCACATGTTTCCCACATGTTTCTCACATGTTTCTCACATGTTTCTTACATGTTTCTTACATGTTTCCCCCATGTTTCCCGCATGTTTCCCCCATGTTTCTTACATGTTTCCCACATGTTTCCTACATGTTTCTCACATGTTTCCCACATGTTTCCCACATGTTTCTTACATGTTTCCCACATGTTTCCTACATGTTTCTCACATGTTTCCCACATGTTTCCCACATGTTTCCCACATGTTTCTTACATGTTTCCCACATGTTTCCCACATGTTTCTTACATGTTTCCCCCATGTTTCCCGCATGTTTCTTACATGTTTCCCACATCTTTCTTACATGTTTCCCACATGTTTCCTACATTTTTCTCACATGTTTCCCACATGTTTCCCACATGTTTCTCACATGTTTCCCACATGTTTCCCACATGTTTCCCACATGTTTCCCGCATGTTTCTCACATGTTTCTTACATGTTTCTTACATGTTTCCCACATGTTTCCCACATGTTTCTCATGTTTCTCACATGTTTCTTACATGTTTCTTACATGTTTCCCGCATGTTTCCCCCATGTTTCTTACATGTTTCCCACATGTTTCTTACATGTTTCTTACATGTTTCCCACATATTTCCCACATGTTTCTTACATGTTTCTCACATGTTTCTCAAATGTTTCCCACATGTTACTTACATGTTTCCCACATGTTTCTTACATGTTTCTCACATGTTTCTTACATGTTTCCTACATGTTTCTCACATGTTTCTCACATGTTTCTTACATGTTTCTTACATGTTTCCCACATGTTTCTTACATGTTTCCCACATGTTTCCCACATGTTTCCCACATGTTTCTCACATGTTTCTTAAATGTTTCTCACATGTTTCCCACATGTTTCCTACATGTTTCTCACATGTTTCCCACATGTTTCCCACATGTTTCCCACATGTTTCTCACATGTTTCCCACATGTTTCTCACATGTTTCTTACATGTTTCTTACATGTTTTCCACATGTTTCTTACATGTTTCCCACATGTTTCCCACATGTTTCCCACATGTTTCTCACATGTTTCTTACATGTTTCTCACATGTTTCCCACATGTTTCTTACATGTTTCCCACATGTTTCCCACATGTTTCTCACATGTTTCCCATATGTTTCCCACATGTTTCCCATATGTTTCCCACATGTTTTCCACATGTTTCCCACATGTTTCCCACATGTTTCCCACATGTTTCCCACATGTTTCCCACATGTTTCTCACATGTTTCCCATATGTTTCTCACATGTTTCTTACATGTTTCTCACATGTTTCCCATATGTTTCCCATATGTTTCTCACATGTTTCCCATATGTTTCTCACATGTTTCCCACATGTTTCCCACATGTTTTCCACATGTTTCCCACATGTTTCCCACATGTTTCTCACATGTTTCCCATATGTTTCTCAAATGTTTCCCACATGTTTCCCACATGTTTCCCACATGTTTCCCACATGTTTCTCACATGTTTCTTACATGTTTCCCACATGTTTCCCACATGTTTCCCACATGTTTACATGTTTCTTACATGTTTCCCACATGTTTCTCACATGTTTCCCACATGTTTCTTACATGTTTCCCACATGTTTCTTACATGTTTCCCCCATGTTTCTCACATGTTTCTTACATGTTTCTTACATGTTTCTTACATGTTTCCCACATGTTTCCCGCATGTTTCTCACATGTTTCTTACATGTTTCTTACATGTTTCCCACATGTTTCCCACATGTTTCTCACATGTTTCTCACATGTTTCTTACATGTTTCTTACATGTTTCCCCCATGTTTCCCGCATGTTTCCCCCATGTTTCTTACATGTTTCCCACATGTTTCCTACATGTTTCTCACATGTTTCCCACATGTTTCCCACATGTTTCCCACATGTTTCTTAAATGTTTCCCACATGTTTCCTACATGTTTCTCACATGTTTCCCACATGTTTCCCACATGTTTCCCACATGTTTCTTACATGTTTCCCACATGTTTCCCACATGTTTCTCACAGGTTTCTCACATGTTTCTCACATGTTTCTCACATGTTTCCCCCATGTTTCCCGCATGTTTCTTACATGTTTCCCACATGTTTCTTACATGTTTCCCACATGTTTCCCACATGTTTCTCACATGTTTCCCACATGTTTCCCACATGTTTCCCACATGTTTTCCACATGTTTCCCATATGTTTCCCACATGTTTCCCACATGTTTCCCACATGTTTCCCACATGTTTCCCACATGTTTCTCACATGTTTCCCATATGTTTCTCACATGTTTCTTACATGTTTCTCACATGTTTCCCATATGTTTCCCATATGTTTCTCACATGTTTCCCATATGTTTCTCACATGTTTCCCACATGTTTCCCACATGTTTTCCACATGTTTCCCACATGTTTCCCACATGTTTCTCACATGTTTCCCATATGTTTCTCAAATGTTTCCCACATGTTTCCCACATGTTTCCCACATGTTTCCCACATGTTTCCCACATGTTTCTCACATGTTTCTTACATGTTTCCCACATGTTTCCCACATGTTTCCCACATGTTTCTTACATGTTTCTTACATGTTTCCCACATGTTTCTCACATGTTTCCCACATGTTTCTTACATGTTTCCCACATGTTTCTTACATGTTTCCCCCATGTTTCTCACATGTTTCTTACATGTTTCTTACATGTTTCTTACATGTTTCCCACATGTTTCCCGCATGTTTCTCACATGTTTCTTACATGTTTCTTACATGTTTCCCACATGTTTCCCACATGTTTCTCACATGTTTCTCACATGTTTCTTACATGTTTCTTACATGTTTCCCACATATTTCCCACATGTTTCTCACATGTTTCCCACATGTTTCTTACATGTTTCTTACATGTTTCCCACATGTTTCTCACATGTTTCCCACATGTTTCTTACATGTTTCCCACATGTTTCCCACATGTTTCTTACATGTTTGCCACATGTTTCCCACATGTTTCTCACATGTTTCCCATATGTTTCCCACATGTTTCCCACATGTTTCCCATATGTTTCCCACATGTTTCCCACATGTTTCCCACATGTTTCCCACATGTTTTCCACATGTTTCCCACATGTTTCCCACATGTTTCCCACATGTTTCCCACATGTTTCTCACATGTTTCCCATATGTTTCTCAAATGTTTCCCACATGTTTCCCACATGTTTCCCACATGTTTCCCACATGTTTCTCACATGTTTCTTACATGTTTCTTACATGTTTCCCACATGTTTCCCACATGTTTCCCACATGTTTCTTACATGTTTCTTACATGTTTCTTACATGTTTCCCACATGTTTCTCACATGTTTCCCACATGTTTCTTACATGTTTCCCACATGTTTCTTACATGTTTCCCACATGTTTCCCACATGTTTCTCACATGTTTCCCACATGTTTCCCACATGTTTCTCACATGTTTCTCATATGTTTCTCACATGTTTCTTACATGTTTCCCCCATGTTTCTTACATGTTTCTCACATGTTTCTTACATGTTTCTCACATGTTTCCCACATGTTATTTACATGTTTTTTACATGTGTCTTACATGTTTCCCACATGTTTCTTACATATTTCCCCCATGTTACTTACATGTTTCCCACATGTTTCTTACATGTTTCCCCCATGTTACTTACATGTTTTTTACATGTTTCCTCCATGTTTCCTACATGTTTCCTCCATGTTTCCTACATGTTTCTTACATGTTTCTCACATGTTTCCACATGTTTCCCACATGTTTCTTACATGTTTCTTACATATTTCCCCCATGTTACTTACATGTTTTTTTTACATGTTTATTACATGTTTCCTACATGTCTCTTACAAGTTTCCCCCATGTTACTTACATGTTTTTTAGATGTTTCTTACATGTTTCCCCCATGTTACTTACATGTTTCTTACATGTTTCTCACATGTTTCTTATATGTTTCTTACATGTTTCCCACATGTCTCTTACAAGTTTCCCCCATGTTACTTACATGTTTTTTAGATGTTTCTTACATGTTTCCCCCATGTTACTTACATGTTTCTTACATGTTTCTCACATGTTTCTTATATGTTTCTTACATGTTTCCCACATGTTTCCCACATGTTTCTTACATGTTTCTTACATGTTTCCCACATATTTCCCACATGTTTCTTACATGTTTCTCACATGTTTCTCAAATGTTTCCCACATGTTACTTACATGTTTCCCACATGTTTCTTACATGTTTCTCACATGTTTCTTCCATGTTTCCCACATGTTTCTCACATGTTTCCCCCATGTTACTTACATGTTTCTTACATGTTTCCCACATGTTTCTTACATGTTTCCCACATGTTTCCCACATGTTTCCCACATGTTTCTCACATGTTTCTTACATGTTTCCCACATGTTTCTCACATGTTTCTTACATGTTTCTTACATGTTTCCCACATGTTTCTCACATGTTTCCCACATGTTTCTTACATGTTTCTTACATGTTTCTTACATGTTTCCCACATGTTTCTCACATGTTTCTTACATGTTTCCCACATGTTTCTCACATGTTTCTCACATGTTTCTTACATGTTTCCCACATGTTTCCCACATGTTTCCCACATGTTTCTTACATGTTTCTTACATGTTTCTCACATGTTTCTCACATGTTTCTTACATGTTTCTTACTTGTTTCCCATATGTTTCTTACATGTTTCCCACATGTTTCCCACATGTGTCCCACATGTTTCTCACATGTTTCTTACATTTTTCCCACATGTTTCTTACATGTTTCTTACATGTTTCCCACATATTTCCCACATGTTTCTCACATGTTTCCCACATGTTTCTTACATGTTTCTTACATGTTTCCCACATGTTTCTCACATGTTTCCCACATGTTTCTTACATGTTTCCCACATGTTTCCCACATGTTTCTTACATGTTTGCCACATGTTTCCCACATGTTTCTCACATGTTTCCCATATGTTTCCCACATGTTTCCCACATGTTTCCCATATGTTTCCCACATGTTTCCCACATGTTTTCCACATGTTTCCCACATGTTTCTTACATGTTTCCCACATGTTTTCCACATGTTTCCCACATGTTTCCCATATGTTTCCCACATGTTTCCCACATGTTTTCCACATGTTTCCCACATGTTTCTCACATGTTTCCCATATGTTTCTCACATGTTTCTTACATGTTTCTCACATGTTTCCCATATGTTTCCCATATGTTTCTCACATGTTTCCCATATGTTTCTCACATGTTTCCCACATGTTTCCCATATGTTTTCCACATGTTTCCCACATGTTTCCCACATGTTTCCCACATGTTTCCCACATGTTTCCCACATGTTTCTCACATGTTTCCCATATGTTTCTCAAATGTTTCCCACATGTTTCCCACATGTTTCCCACATGTTTCTCACATGTTTCTTATATGTTTCTTACATGTTTCCCACATGTTTCCCACATGTTTCCCACATGTTTCTTACATGTTTCTTACATGTTTCCCACATGTTTCTCACATGTTTCCCACATGTTTCTTACATGTTTCCCACATGTTTCCCACATGTTTCTTACATGTTTCCCACATGTTTCCCGCATGTTTCTTGCATGTTTCCCACATGTTTCCCACATGTTTCTCACATGTTTCTCATATGTTTCTCACATGTTTCTTACATGTTTCCCCCATGTTTCTCACATGTTTCTTACATGTTTCTTACATGTTTCTTACATGTTTCCCACATGTTTCCCGCATGTTTCTCACATGTTTCTTACATGTTTCTTACATGTTTCCCACATGTTTCCCACATGTTTCTCACATGTTTCTCACATGTTTCTTACATGTTTCTTACATGTTTCCCCCATGTTTCCCGCATGTTTCCCCCATGTTTCTTACATGTTTCCCACATGTTTCCTACATGTTTCTCACATGTTTCCCACATGTTTCCCACATGTTTCCCACATGTTTCTTACATGTTTCCCACATGTTTCCTACATGTTTCTCACATGTTTCCCACATGTTTCCCACATGTTTCCCACATGTTTCTTACATGTTTCCCACATGTTTCCCACATGTTTCTTACATGTTTCCCCCATGTTTCCCGCATGTTTCTTACATGTTTCCCACATCTTTCTTACATGTTTCCCACATGTTTCCTACATTTTTCTCACATGTTTCCCACATGTTACCCACATGTTTCTCAGATGTTTCCCACATGTTTCCCACATGTTTCCCACATGTTTCCCGCATGTTTCTCACATGTTTCTTACATGTTTCTTACATGTTTCCCACATGTTTCCCACATGTTTCTCATGTTTCTCACATGTTTCTTACATGTTTCTTACATGTTTCCCGCATGTTTCCCCCATGTTTCTTACATGTTTCCCACATGTTTCTTACATGTTTCTTACATGTTTCCCACATATTTCCCACATGTTTCTTACATGTTTCTCACATGTTTCTCAAATGTTTCCCACATGTTACTTACATGTTTCCCACATGTTTCTTACATGTTTCTCACATGTTTCTTACATGTTTCCTACATGTTTCTCACATGTTTCTCACATGTTTCTTACATGTTTCTTACATGTTTCCCACATGTTTCTTACATGTTTCCCACATGTTTCCCACATGTTTCCCACATGTTTCTCACATGTTTCTTAAATGTTTCTCACATGTTTCCCACATGTTTCCTACATGTTTCTCACATGTTTCCCACATGTTTCCCACATGTTTCCCACATGTTTCTCACATGTTTCTTACATGTTTCTTACATGTTTTCCACATGTTTCTTACATGTTTCCCACATGTTTCCCACATGTTTCCCACATGTTTCTCACATGTTTCTTACATGTTTCTCACATGTTTCCCACATGTTTCTTACATGTTTCCCACATGTTTCCCACATGTTTCTCACATGTTTCCCATATGTTTCTCACATGTTTCCCATATGTTTCCCACATGTTTTCCACATGTTTCCCACATGTTTCCCACATGTTTCCCACATGTTTCCCACATGTTTCCCACATGTTTCTCACATGTTTCCCATATGTTTCTCACATGTTTCTTACATGTTTCTCACATGTTTCCCATATGTTTCCCATATGTTTCTCACATGTTTCCCATATGTTTCTCACATGTTTCCCACATGTTTCCCACATGTTTTCCACATGTTTCCCACATGTTTCCCACATGTTTCTCACATGTTTCCCATATGTTTCTCAAATGTTTCCCACATGTTTCCCACATGTTTCCCACATGTTTCCCACATGTTTCTCACATGTTTCTTACATGTTTCCCACATGTTTCCCACATGTTTCCCACATGTTTACATGTTTCTTACATGTTTCCCACATGTTTCTCACATGTTTCCCACATGTTTCTTACATGTTTCCCACATGTTTCTTACATGTTTCCCCCATGTTTCTCACATGTTTCTTACATGTTTCTTACATGTTTCTTACATGTTTCCCACATGTTTCCCGCATGTTTCTCACATGTTTCTTACATGTTTCTTACATGTTTCCCACATGTTTCCCACATGTTTCTCACATGTTTCTCACATGTTTCTTACATGTTTCTTACATGTTTCCCCCATGTTTCCCGCATGTTTCCCCCATGTTTCTTACATGTTTCCCACATGTTTCCTACATGTTTCTCACATGTTTCCCACATGTTTCCCACATGTTTCCCACATGTTTCTTAAATGTTTCCCACATGTTTCCTACATGTTTCTCACATGTTTCCCACATGTTTCCCACATGTTTCCCACATGTTTCTTACATGTTTCCCACATGTTTCCCACATGTTTCTCACAGGTTTCTCACATGTTTCTCACATGTTTCTCACATGTTTCCCCCATGTTTCCCGCATGTTTCTTACATGTTTCCCACATGTTTCTTACATGTTTCCCACATGTTTCCCACATGTTTCTCACATGTTTCCCACATGTTTCCCACATGTTTCCCACATGTTTTCCACATGTTTCCCATATGTTTCCCACATGTTTCCCACATGTTTCCCACATGTTTCCCACATGTTTCCCACATGTTTCTCACATGTTTCCCATATGTTTCTCACATGTTTCTTACATGTTTCTCACATGTTTCCCATATGTTTCCCATATGTTTCTCACATGTTTCCCATATGTTTCTCACATGTTTCCCACATGTTTCCCACATGTTTTCCACATGTTTCCCACATGTTTCCCACATGTTTCTCACATGTTTCCCATATGTTTCTCAAATGTTTCCCACATGTTTCCCACATGTTTCCCACATGTTTCCCACATGTTTCCCACATGTTTCTCACATGTTTCTTACATGTTTCCCACATGTTTCCCACATGTTTCCCACATGTTTCTTACATGTTTCTTACATGTTTCCCACATGTTTCTCACATGTTTCCCACATGTTTCTTACATGTTTCCCACATGTTTCTTACATGTTTCCCCCATGTTTCTCACATGTTTCTTACATGTTTCTTACATGTTTCTTACATGTTTCCCACATGTTTCCCGCATGTTTCTCACATGTTTCTTACATGTTTCTTACATGTTTCCCACATGTTTCCCACATGTTTCTCACATGTTTCTCACATGTTTCTTACATGTTTCTTACATGTTTCCCCCATGTTTCCCGCATGTTTCCCCCATGTTTCTTACATGTTTCCCACATGTTTCCTACATGTTTCTCACATGTTTCTCACATGTTTCCCACATGTTTCCCACATGTTTCCCACATGTTTCTTAAATGTTTCCCACATGTTTCCTACATGTTTCTCACATGTTTCCCACATGTTTCCCACATGTTTCCCACATGTTTCTTACATGTTTCCCACATGTTTCCCACATGTTTCTCACAGGTTTCTCACATGTTTCTCACATGTTTCTCACATGTTTCCCCCATGTTTCCCGCATGTTTCTTACATGTTTCCCACATGTTTCTTACATGTTTCCCACATGTTTCCTACATTTTTCTCACATGTTTCCCACATGTTTCCCACATGTTTCCCACATGTTTCCCACATGTTTCTCACATGTTTCTCACATGTTTCTCACATGTTTCCCCCATGTTTCCCGCATGTTTCTTACATGTTTCCCACATGTTTCTTACATGTTTCCCACATGTTTCCTACATTTTTCTCACATGTTTCCCACATGTTTCCCACATGTTTCTCACATGTTTCCCACATGTTTCTTACATGTTTCTTACATGTTTCTTACATGTTTCCCACATGTTTCCCGCATGTTTCTCACATGTTTCTTACATGTTTCTTACATGTTTCCCACATGTTTCTCACATGTTTCTCACATGTTTCTTACATGTTTCTTACATGTTTCCCGCATGTTTCCCCCATGTTTCTAACATGTTTCCCACATGTTTCTTACATGTTTCTTACATGTTTCCCACATATTTCCCACATGTTTCTTACATGTTTCTCACATGTTTCTCAAATGTTTCCCACATGTTACTTACATGTTTCCCACATGTTTCTTACATGTTTCTCACATGTTTCTTACATGTTTCCCACATGTTTCTCACATGTTTCCCCCATGTTACTTACATGTTTTTTACATGTTTCTTACATGTTTCCTACATGTTTCTCACATGTTTCTCACATGTTTCTTACATGTTTCCCACATGTTTCTTACATGTTTCCCACATGTTTCCCACATGTTTCCCACATGTTTCTCACATGTTTCCCACATGTTTCTCACATGTTTCTTACATGTTTCTCACATGTTTCCCACATGTTTCCCACATGTTTCTCACATGTTTCCCACATGTTTCTCACATGTTTCCCACATGTTTCCCACATGTTTCTCACATGTTTCCCACATGTTTCTCACATGTTTCCCACATGTTTCCCACATGTTTCTCACATGTTTCCCATATGTTTCCCATATGTTTCCCACATGTTTCCCACATGTTTCCCACTTGTTTCCCACATGTTTCTCACATGTTTCCCACATGTTTCCCACATGTTTCCCACATGTTTCTTACATGTTTCCCACATGTTTCCCACATGTTTCTCACATGTTTCTCACATGTTTCTCACATGTTTCTTACATGTTTCCCCCATGTTTCCCGCATGTTTCTTACATGTTTCCCACATGTTTCTTACATGTTTCCCACATGTTTCCTATATGTTTCCCACATGTTTCCCACATGTTTCTTACATGTTTCCCACATGTTTCCCACATGTTTCCCACATGTTTCTCACATGTTTCTCACATGTTTCTCACATGTTTCTTACATTTTTCCCCCATGTTTCCCGCATGTTTCTTACATGTTTCCCACATGTTTCTTACATGTTTCCCACATGTTTCCTATATGTTTCCCACATGTTTCCCACATGTTTCCCACATGTTTCCCACATGTTTCTTACATGTTTCCCACATGTTTCCTACATGTTTCTCACATGTTTCCCACATGTTTCCCACATGTTTCCCCACATGTTTCTTACATGTTTCCCATATGTTTCTCACATGTTTCCCACATGTTTCTTACATGTTTCCCACATGTTTCCCACATGTTTCCCACATGTTTCACACATGTTTCTCACATGTTTCCCATATGTTTCCCACATGTTTCCCACATGTTTCCCACATGTTTTCCACATGTTTCCCACATGTTTCCCACATGTTTCCCACATGTTTCCCACATGTTTCCCACATGTTTTCCACATGTTTTCCACATGTTTCTCACATGTTTCTCACATGTTTCTCAGATGTTTCCCATATGTTTCCCACATGTTTCCCACATGTTTCCCACATGTTTTCCACATGTTTTCCACATGTTTCCCACATGTTTCCCACATGTTTCCCATATGTTTCCCACATGTTTCCCACATGTTTCCCACATGTTTCCCACATGTTTCTAACATGTTTCCCATATGTTTCTCACATGTTTCTTACATGTTTCTCACATGTTTCCCATATGTTTCTCACATGTTTCCCATATGTTTCTCACATGTTTCCCACATGTTTCCCACATGTTTTCCACATGTTTCCCACATGTTTCCCACATGTTTCCCACATGTTTCCCACATGTTTCTCACATGTTTCCCATATGTTTCTCACATGTTTCCCACATGTTTCCCACATGTTTCCCACATGTTTCCCACATGTTTTCCACATGTTTCCCACATGTTTCTCACATGTTTTCCACATGTTTCCCATATGTTTCCCACATGTTTCCCACATGTTTCTAACATGTTTCCCACATGTTTTCCACATGTTTCCCACATGTTTCCCACATGTTTCCCACATGTTTCTCACATGTTTCCCATATGTTTCCCACATGTTTCCCACATGTTTCCCACATGTTTCCCACATGTTTCCCACATGTTTCTCACATGTTTCTTACATGTTTCTTACATGTTTCCCACATGTTTCCCACATGTTTCCCACATGTTTCTTACATGTTTCTTACATGTTTCCCACATGTTTCCCACATGTTTCTTACATGTTTCCCACATGTTTCCCACATGTTTCTTACATGTTTCCCACATGTTTCTCACATGTTTCTCATATGTTTCTCACATGTTTCTTACATCTTTCCCCCATGTTTCCCACATGTTTCTTACATGTTTCCCACATGTTTCTTACATGTTTCTTACATGTTTCTTACATGTTTCTTACATGTTTCCCACATGTTTCCCGCATGTTTCTCACATGTTTCTTACATGTTTCCCCCATGTTTCCCACATGTTTCTTACATGTTTCCCACATGTTTCTTACATGTTTCCAACATGTTTCCCACATGTTTCCCACATGTTTCTCACATGTTTCTTACATGTTTCCCACATGTTTCTCACATGTTTCTTACATGTTTCTTACATGTTTCCCACATGTTTCTCACATGTTTCCCACATGTTTCTTACATGTTTCTTACATGTTTCTTACATGTTTCCCACATGTTTCTTACATGTTTCTCACATGTTTCTCA
Source organism: Eucyclogobius newberryi (assembly GCF_026437365.1). Taxonomy (NCBI): domain Eukaryota; kingdom Metazoa; phylum Chordata; class Actinopteri; order Gobiiformes; family Gobiidae; genus Eucyclogobius; species Eucyclogobius newberryi. Next base: position 38,567,126 of record NW_027315768.1, read on the forward strand.
CATGTTTCCCACATGTTTCTTACATGTTTCCCACATGTTTCCCACATGTTTCCCACATGTTTCTCACATGTTTCCAACATGTTTCCCACGTGTTTCCCACATGTTTTCCACATGTTTCCCATATGTTTCCCACATGTTTCCCACATGTTTCCCACATGTTTCCCACATGTTTTCCACATGTTTCCCACATGTTTCTCACATGTTTCCCATATGTTTCTCACATGTTTCTTACATGTTTCTCACATGTTTCCCATATGTTTCCCATATGTTTCTCACATGTTTCCCATATGTTTCTCACATGTTTCCCACATGTTTCCCACATGTTTCCCACATGTTTTCCACATGTTTCCCACATGTTTCTCACATGTTTCCCACATGTTTCCCACATGTTTCCCATATGTTTCCCACATGTTTCCCACATGTTTCCCACATGTTTTCCACATGTTTTCCACATGTTTCCCATATGTTTCCCAAATGTTTCTCACATGTTTCCCATATGTTTCCCACATGTTTCCCACATGTTTTCCACATGTTTCCCACATGTTTCCCACATGTTTCCCACATGTTTCCCACATGTTTCTCATATGTTTCCCACATGTTTCTCACATGTTTCCCACATGTTTTCCACATGTTTCCCACATGTTTCCCACATGTTTCCCACATGTTTCCCACATGTTTCTCACATGTTTCCCATATGTTTCTTACATGTTTCCCACATGTTTCCCACATGTTTCCCACATGTTTCCCACATGTTTCTCACATGTTTCTTACATGTTTCTTACATGTTTCCCACATGTTTCCCACATGTTTCCCACATGTTTCTTACATGTTTCTTACATGTTTCTTACATGTTTCCCACATGTTTCTCACATGTTTCCCACATGTTTCCCACATGTTTCTTACATGTTTCCCACATGTTTCCCACATGTTTTTTACATGTTTCCCACATGTTTCTCACATGTTTCTCATATGTTTCTCACATGTTTCTTACATCTTTCCCCCATGTTTCCCACATGTTTCTTACATGTTTCCCGCATGTTTCTCACATGTTTCTGACATGTTTCTTACATGTTTCCCCCATGTTTCCCACATGTTTCTTACATGTTTCCCACATGTTTCTTACATGTTTCTTACATGTTTCCCGCATGTTTCTCACATGTTTCTTACATGTTTCTTACATGTTTCCCACATGTTTCCCACATGTTTCTCACATGTTTCTCACATGTTTCTCAGATGTTTCTTACATGTTTCTTACATGTTTCCCCCATGTTTCCCGCATGTTTCCCCCATGTTTCTTACATGTTTCCCACATGTTTCCCACATGTTTCCCACATGTTTCCCACATGTTTCTTACATGTTTCCCACATGTTTCCTACATGTTTCTCACATGTTTCCCACATGTTTCCCACATGTTTCCCACATGTTTCCCACATGTTTTCCACATGTTTTCCACATGTTTCCCACATGTTTCTCACATGTTTCCCATATGTTTCTCACATGTTTCTTACATGTTTCTCACATGTTTCCCATATGTTTCCCATATGTTTCTCACATGTTTCCCATATGTTTCTCACATGTTTCTCACATGTTTCCCACATGTTTCCCACATGTTTTCCACATGTTTTCCACATGTTTCCCACATGTTTCCCACATGTTTCTCACATGTTTCCCATATGTTTCTCACATGTTTCCCACATGTTTCCCACATGTTTCCCACATGATTCCCACATGTTTCTCACATGTTTTCCACATGTTTTCCACATGTTTCCCATATGTTTCCCACATGTTTCTCACATGTTTCCCATATGTTTCCCACATGTTTTCCACATGTTTCCCACATGTTTCCCACATGTTTCCCATATGTTTCCCACATGTTTCTCACATGTTTCCCACATGTTTCCCACATGTTTCCCACATGTTTCCCACATGTTTTTCACATGTTTCCCATATGTTTCTCACATGTTTCCCACATGTTTCCCACATGTTTCCCACATGTTTCCCACATGTTTCTCACATGTTTCTTACATGTTTCTTACATGTTTCCCACATGTTTCCCACATGTTTCCCACATGTTTCTTACATGTTTCATACATGTTTCTTACATGTTTCCCACATGTTTCTCACATGTTTCTTACATGTTTCCCACATGTTTCCCACATGTTTCTTACATGTTTCCCACATGTTTCCCACATGTTTCTTACATGTTTCCCACATGTTTCTCACATGTTTCTCATATGTTTCTCACATGTTTCTTACATGTTTCCCCCATGTTTCCCACATGTTTCTTACATGTTTCCCACATGTTTCTTACATGTTTCTTACATGTTTCTTACATGTTTCTTACATGTTTCCCACATGTTTCCCGCATGTTTCTCACATGTTTCTTACATGTTTCTTACATGTTTCCCACATGTTTCCCACATGTTTCTCACATGTTTCTTACATGTTTCTTACATGTTTCCCACATGTTTCCCACATGTTTCCCGCATGTTTCTCACATGTTTCTTACATGTTTCTTACATGTTTCCCCCATGTTTCCCACATGTTTCTTACATGTTTCCCACATGTTTATTACATGTTTCTTACATGTTTCTTACATCTTTCCCACATGTTTCCCGCATGTTTCTCACATGTTTCTTACATGTTTCTTACATGTTTCCCACATGATTCCCACATGATTCCCACATGTTTCTCACATGTTTCTTACATGTTTCCCACATGTTTCCTACATGTTTCTCACATGTTTCCCACATGTTTCCCACATGTTTCTTACATGTTTCCCACATGTTTCCTACATGTTTCTCACATGTTTCCCACATGTTTCCCACATGTTTCCCACATGTTTCTTACATGTTTCCCACATGTTTCCCACATGTTTCTCACATGTTTCTTACATGTTTCTTACATGTTTCCCCCATGTTTCCCGCATGTTTCTTACATGTTTCCCACATGTTTCTTACATGTTTCCCACATGTTTCCTACATGTTTCTCACATGTTTCCCACATGTTTCCCACATGTTTCCCACATGTTTCTCACATGTTTCCCATATGTTTCCCACATGTTTCCCACATGTTTCCCACTTGTTTCCCACATGTTTCTCACATGTTTCTCACATGTTTCCCACATGTTTCCCACATGTTTCCCACATGTTTCTCACATGTTTTTCACATGTTTCTTACATGTTTCCCCCATGTTTCCCGCATGTTTCTTACATGTTTCCCACATGTTTCTTACATGTTTCCCACATGTTTCCTACATGTTTCTCACATGTTTCCCACATGTTTCCCACATGTTTCCCACATGTTTCTTACATGTTTCCCACATGTTTCCTACATGTTTCTCACATGTTTCCCACATGTTTCCCACATGTTTCCCACATGTTTTCCACATGTTTCCCACATGTTTCTCACATGTTTCCCATATGTTTCTCACATGTTTCTTACATGTTTCTCACATGTTTCCCATATGTTTCCCATATGTTTCTCACATGTTTCCCATATGTTTCTCACATGTTTCCCACATGTTTTCCACATGTTTTCCACATGTTTCCCACATGTTTCCCACATGTTTCCCACATGTTTCTCACATGTTTCCCATATGTTTCTCACATGTTTCCCACATGTTTCCCACATGTTTCCCACATGTTTCTCACATGTTTTCCACATGTTTCCCATATGTTTCCCACATGTTTCTCACATGTTTCCCATATGTTTCCCACATGTTTCCCATATGTTTTCCACATGTTTCCCACATGTTTCCCATATGTTTCCCACATGTTTCTCACATGTTTCCCACATGTTTTCCACATTTTTCCCACATGTTTCCCACATGTTTCCCACATGTTTCCCACATGTTTCTCACATGTTTCCCATATGTTTCCCACATGTTTCCCACATGTTTCCCACATGTTTCCCACATGTTTCCCACATGTTTCTCACATGTTTCTTACATGTTTCTTACATGTTTCCCACATGTTTCCCACATGTTTCCCACATGTTTCTTACATGTTTCTTACATGTTTCCCACATGTTTCTCACATGTTTCCCACATGTTTCTTACATGTTTCCCACATGTTTCCCACATGTTTCTTACATGTTTCCCACATGTTTCTTACATGTTTCTTACATGTTTCCCACATGTTTCCCGCATGTTTCTCACATGTTTCTTACATGTTTCTTACATGTTTCCCACATGTTTCCCACATGTTTCCCACATGTTTCTCACATGTTTCTTACATGTTTCTTACATGTTTCCCACATGTTTCCCGCATGTTTCTCACATGTTTCTTACATGTTTCTTACATGTTTCCCACATGTTTCCCACATGTTTCTTACATGTTTCTTACATGTTTCCCCCATGTTTCCCACATGTTTCCCACATGTTTCTTACATGTTTCCCACATGTTTCTTACATGTTTCTTACATGTTTCTTACATGTTTCCCACATGTTTCCCGCATGTTTCTCACATGTTTCTTACATGTTTCTTACATGTTTCCCACATGTTTCCCACATGTTTCTCACATGTTTCTTACATGTTTCCCACATGTTTCCTACATGTTTCCCACATGTTTCCCACATGTTTCCCACATGTTTCTTACATGTTTCCCACATGTTTCCTACATGTTTCTCACATGTTTCCCACATGTTTCCCACATGTTTCTTACATGTTTCCCACATGTTTCCCACATGTTTCCCACATGTTTCTTACATGTTTCCCACATGTTTCCCACATGTTTCTCACATGTTTCTTACATGTTTCTTACATGTTTCCCCCATGTTTCCCACATGTTTCCCACATGTTTCTTACATGTTTCCCACATGTTTCCTACATGTTTCTCACATGTTTCCCACATGTTTCCCACATGTTTCTTACATGTTTCCCACATGTTTCCCACATGTTTCTCACATGTTTCTTACATGTTTCTTACATGTTTCCCCCATGTTTCCCGCATGTTTCTTACATGTTTCCCACATGTTTCTTACATGTTTCCCACATGTTTCCTACATGTTTCTCACATGTTTCCCACATGTTTCCCACATGTTTCCCACATGTTTCTCACATGTTTCCCACATGTTTCTCACATGTTTCCCATATGTTTCCCACATGTTTCCCACATGTTTCCCACTTGTTTCCCACATGTTTCTCACATGTTTCCCACATGTTTCCCACATGTTTCCCACATGTTTCTTACATGTTTCCCACATGTTTCCCACATGTTTCTCACATGTTTTTCACATGTTTCTTACATGTTTCCCCCATGTTTCCCGCATGTTTCTTACATGTTTCCCACATGTTTCTTACATGTTTCCCACATGTTTCCTATATGTTTCTCACATGTTTCCCACATGTTTCCCACATGTTTCTTACATGTTTCCCACATGTTTCCTACATGTTTCTCACGTTTCCCACATGTTTCCCATATGTTTCCCACATGTTTCCCACATGTTTCCCACATGTTTCCCATATGTTTCCCACATGTTTCCCACATGTTTCCCACATGTTTCCCATATGGTCTGTTTGTGTTGCTCACCCCGTATCGGCGGTCGATCAGATTCGCCGTCATCACTTCAAAGTCAGACTTCTTCTTGCTGGCGTCACGTCTCTCGATGATGTAGTTGGTGATGTCAGAGCCGCCGTTGTCCTCAGGTGCGTCCCAGGTCAGATAACACGAGTCTGAGCGAATGTCCGAGATCACGATGTTCCTGGGAGGGAGGGGCCGGTCTGAGAGGGAGAGAGAGGGAGAGAGGGAGAGAGAGAGACAGAGAGAGGGAGAAACTGAACCAGGTCTAAAGCAGGTCTAAAGCAGGACTAAAGCAGGACTAAAGCAGGACTAAAGCAGGACTAAAGCAGGACTAAAGCAGGACTAAACCAGGACTAAAGCAGGACTAAAGCAGGACTAAAGCAGGACTAAAGCAGGACTAAAGCAGGACTAAAGCAGGACTAAACCAGGACTAAAGCAGGACTAAAGCAGGACTAAAGCAGGACTAAAGCAGCACTAAAGCAGGACTAAAGCAGGACTAAAGCAGGACTAAAGCAGGACTAAAGCAGGTCTAAAGCAGGACTAAAGCAGGACTAAAGCAGGACTAAAGCAGGACTAAAGCAGGACTAAACCAGGACTAAAGCAGGACTAAAGCAGGTCTAAAGCAGGACTAAAGCAGGACTAAAGCAGGACTAAAGCAGGACTAAAGCAGGACTAAACCAGGACTAAAGCAGGACTAAAGCAGGACTAAAGCAGCACTAAAGCAGGACTAAAGCAGGACTAAAGCAGGACTAAAGCAGGACTAAAGCAGGTCTAAAGCAGGACTAAAGCAGGACTAAAGCAGGTCTAAAGCAGGACTAAAGCAGGACTAAAGCAGGACTAAAGCAGGACTCACCTAGCACCTCCACGTGGATGGTTTGCGTGGCGGTTCCGTAGCAGTTCTCGGCCGTGAGTTTGTAGTTTCCTTTGTCTTGGCGTGTGGACTGAGGGATGGACACCTTGGTCCTCAGAGTGATGCGGTCCACCTACAGGACAGATAAGGAAGTGCAGTCAGTGAAGGTTTCTCAAACAGAGGAGCGTGGCCAGAGAGTCTGTGTTCAAACCCCAGTGTGTGTGTGTGTGCTCCTCTCTCTGGTGTCATCAGTGCCATGTTCAGAAGGATCAGGACACCTCTGAGTGAGGGTCAGGACACCTCTGAGTGAGGGTCAGGACACCTCTGAGTGAGGGTCAGGACACCTCTGAGTGAGGGTCAGGACACCTCTGAGTGAGGGTCAGGACACCTCTGTGAGGGTCAGGACACCTCTGTGAGGGTCAGGTCACCTCTGAGTGAGGGTCAGGACACCTCTGAGTGAGGGTCAGGACACCTCTGTGAGGGTCAGGTCACCTCTGAAGGACAGAGCTCTTTGCACCTGTGATGTTGTTGTACGTGTTCATGTTTGAGGAGCATGTGTGATGTCATTGTTCTGGAGGAGCATGTGTGATGTCATTGTTCTGGAGGAGCATGTGTGATGTCATTGTTCTGGAGGAGCATGTGTGATGTCATTGTTCTGGAGGAGCATGTGTGATGTCATTGTTCTGGAGGAGCATGTGTGATGTCATTGTTCTGGAGGAGCATGTGTGATGTCATTGTTCTGGAGGAGCATGTGTGATGTCATTGTTCTGGAGGAGCATGTGTGATGTCATTGTTCTGGAGGAGCATGTGTGATGTCATTGTTCTGGAGGAGCATGTGTGATGTCATTGTTCTGGAGGAGCATGTGTGATGTCATTGTTCTGCAGGACCATGTGTGATGTCATTGTTCTGCAAGAGCATGTGTGATGTCATTGTTCTGCAAGTGCATGTGTGATGTCATTGTTCTGCAAGAGCATGTGTGATGTCATTGTTCTGGAGGAGCATGTGTGATGTCATTGTTCTGCAGGAGCATGTGTGATGTCATTGTTCTGCAAGAGCATGTGTGATGTCATTGTTCTGCAAGAGCATGTGTGATATCATTGTTCTGCAAGAGCTTGTGTGATGTCATTGTTCTGGAGGAGCATGTTTGATGTCATTGTTCTGCAGGAGCATGTGTGATGTCATTGTTCTGGAAGAACATGTGTGATGTCATTGTCTGGAGGAGCATGTGTGATGTCATTGTTCTGGAGGAACATGTGTGATGTCATTGTTCTGGAGGAGCATGTGTGATGTCATTGTTCTGGAGGAGCATGTGTGATGTCATTGTTCTGGAGGAGCATGTGTGATGTCATTGTTCTGCAAGAGCATGTGTGATGTCATTGTTCTGCAAAAGCATGTGTGATGTCATTGTTCTGCAAGAGCATATGTGATGTCATTGTTCTGCAGGAGCATGTGTGATGTCATTGTTCTGGAGGAAAATGTGTGATGTCATTGTTCTGGAGGAGCATGTGTGATGTCATTGTTCTGGAGGAGTATGTGTGATGTCATTGTTCTGGAGGAGCATGTGTGATGTCATTGTTCTGCAGGAGCATGTGTGATGTCATTGTTCTGCAAGAGCATGTGTGATCTCATTGTTCTGGAGGAGCATGTGTGATGTCATTGTTCTGGAGGAGCATGTGTGATGTCATTGTTCTGCAGGACCATGTGTGATGTCATTGTTCTGCAAGAGCATGTGTGATGTCATTGTTCTGCAAGTGCATGTGTGATGTCATTGTTCTGCAAGAGCATGTGTGATGTCATTGTTCTGGAGGAGCATGTGTGATGTCATTGTTCTGCAGGAGCATGTGTGATGTCATTGTTCTGCAAGAGCATGTGTGATGTCATTGTTCTGCAAGAGCATGTGTGATATCATTGTTCTGCAAGAGCTTGTGTGATGTCATTGTTCTGGAGGAGCATGTTTGATGTCATTGTTCTGCAGGAGCATGTGTGATGTCATTGTTCTGGAAGAACATGTGTGATGTCATTGTCTGGAGGAGCATGTGTGATGTCATTGTTCTGGAGGAACATGTGTGATGTCATTGTTCTGGAGGAGCATGTGTGATGTCATTGTTCTGGAGGAGCATGTGTGATGTCATTGTTCTGGAGGAGCATGTGTGATGTCATTGTTCTGCAAGAGCATGTGTGATGTCATTGTTCTGCAAAAGCATGTGTGATGTCATTGTTCTGCAAGAGCATATGTGATGTCATTGTTCTGCAGGAGCATGTGTGATGTCATTGTTCTGGAGGAAAATGTGTGATGTCATTGTTCTGGAGGAGCATGTGTGATGTCATTGTTCTGGAGGAGTATGTGTGATGTCATTGTTCTGGAGGAGCATGTGTGATGTCATTGTTCTGCAGGAGCATGTGTGATGTCATTGTTCTGCAAGAGCATGTGTGATGCCATTGTTCTGGAGGAGCATGTGTGATGTCATTGTTCTGGAGGAGCATGTGTGATGTCATTGTTCTGCAAGAGCATGTGTGATGTCATTGTTCTGCAAGAGCATGTGTGGTGTCATTGTTCTGCAGGAACATGTGTGATGTCATTGTTCAGCAAGAGCATATGTGATGTCATTGTTCTGCAAGAGCATTTGTGATGTCATTGTTCTGGAGGAGCATGTGTGATGTCATTGTTCTGCAGGAGCATGTGTGATGTCATTGTTCTGCAAGAGCATGTGTGATGTCATTGTTCTGGAGGAGCATGTGTGATGTCATTGTTCTGGAGGAGCATGTGTGATGTCATTGTTCTGGAGGAGCATGTGTGATGTCATTGTTCTGCAAGAGCATGTGTGATGTCATTGTTCTGGAGGAGCATGTGTGATGTCATTGTTCTGCAAGAGCATGTGTGATGTCATTGTTCTGGAGGAGCATATGTGATGTCATTGTTCTGGAGGAGCATATGTGATGTCATTGTTTTGCAGGAGCATGTGTGATGTCATTGTTCTGCAAGAGCATGTGTGATGTCATTGTTCTGGAGGAGCATGTGTGATGTCATTGTTCTGCAGGAGCATGTGTGATGTCATTGTTCTGGAGGAGCATGTGTGATGTCATTGTTCTGCAGGAGCATGTGTGATGTCATTGTTCTGGAGGAGCATGTGTGATGTCATTGTTCTGCAGGAGCATGTGTGATGTCATTGTTCTGCAGGAGCATGTGTGATGTCATTGTTCTGGAGGAACATGTGTGATGTCATTGTTCTGGAGGAGCATGTGTGATGTCATTGTTCTGGAGGAGCATGTGCGATGTCATTGTTCTGGAGGAACATGTGTGATGTCATTGTTCTGCAGGAGCATGTGCGATGTCATTGTTCTGGAGGTTTGTTCACTGCACGAGTGAACAAACCTCCACCTGTTTCATTTTCATCTTCTCTCGGTGTGTTTCTCTCTCTTCTGGACTGACCTCCTCTGAGTCCAGACTCATCCTCTCGTCCTCGGGCGTGGTCTGGATGAGGGCGTCGTCTCTGTGCCAGCTGAACGTGGGCAGAGGAAGACCTTTGACCTCCGCCGGCAGCTCCACAGCGCCACCTTTACGGATGATCAGGGTATTGCTCTTGAACAAGCGCAGCATGGCAATGGACGGGGCGACTGAAGGGAGAACGCAAACGGACATCAGACAAGGACTAAAATAGGACTAAAGCAGGTCTAAAGCAGGACTAAAGCAGGTCTAAAGCAGGACTAAAGCAGGACTAAAACAGGACTAAAGCAGGTCTAAAGCAGGACTAAAGCAGGTCTAAAGCAGGTCTAAAGCAGGACTAAAACAGGTCTAAAACAGGTCTAAAGCAGGACTAAAGCAGGACTAAAGCAGGTCTAAAGCAGGACTAAAGCAGGACTAAAACAGGACTAAAGCAGGTCTGAAGCAGGACTAAAGCAGGTCTAAAGCAGGACTTAAGCAGGACTAAAGCAGGACTAAAGCAGGACTAAAGCAGGACTAAAACAGGTCTAAAGCAGGACTAAAGCAGGACTAAAGCAGGACTAAAGCAGGACTTAAGCAGGACTAAAGCAGGACTTAATCAGGACTAAACCAGGACTTAAGCAGGACTAAAGCAGGACTTAATCAGGACTAAACCAGGACTAAAGCAGGACTAACGCAGGACTAAATCAGGACTAAAACAGGACTAAAGCAGGACTAAAGCGGCTCTAAACACTCACTCTCGTCGTCCATGATGCGAGCCGTGATGGGTTTGCTGTTCTCTCCGTCGCCGACCTCGTTGACAGCCTTCACTCTGAACTGGTACTCTTGGCCCTCGGACAGGTTCTCGATGGTTCCGTGGCACTCAGTGAAGATCTTACGGTGAGCCACGTCAAACTCGCTGCTGTCAGACCTCATCTTGTCCACGTAGTATCCAGAGATGGGGCTTCCTCCGTCTGAGCGCGGCGGCTGCCAGGCCAACGTGATGGTGGTCTTACCGCGGTCCGTGTAGTGCAGCTTCTCAGGGGCCGACGGGGTCCCTGCACCAGAGGCCAAACAAACCACACACAGTGCACACGGTCAGGCTGGTCTCAAAACACAGTTGTACTGATTGTGATATGAGAAGATTCTCAGAGCACGTCAAAGATGTGTTTGTGTCTAAGATGACATTAAAGCCTGGCTTATTTATATGTTCCAAATATGTGACATTGGGCCACTTCTTCTTCATCTGAAAACATGTTATTTCTTTTTCTGCCGCCTCATCTGACGCTCCTCAGTGTCTCTGGTAAAACCTTCAGCTCTGAGCCAGGATCCAGGACCTGGAGTTCCTACTATAGTGAAACCCTTTTGCCTCTTGACTCCTCACCTTTGGGATCCTGAGCCACAATGGGGCCCAGGTCGGCGGGCGCTCCGTCTCCGTACTTGTTGCGTGCGATGACTCTGAAGTCGTAGCTCTCGTTGGCGAGCAGACCCTGGACGTCGCACTTGCACGAGGCCGTGTCGATGGGCTGACGGAAGAGTTTCATGTTGGAGTCTTTCCTCAAGACCTCGTAGCCCATGATGTCGCTGCCGCCATTATCCACCGGATCCTTCCACACCAGCACGATGTTCTTCTTACTGACCAGGACCGTTTTGAGGTCCACCACCGGCCCCGGTACGTCTGAGGGAGGACAGGGTTAACACAAGATCAAACCAGATGTAAACTAGGACTAAACAAGGACTTTAGAGGGACTAAACCAGGGCTCGAGGACTAAAGTAAACCAGGTCCATCACGACCCAGGAAGTCTGAGGAAAACTAAAGGAGACAACATCTAAACCCAGTCAAACCCACAGATGAACTCACCCATGACGTCCACACGGGTCTCGGCGCTCTTGCTGCCGCCGCTGTTGGTGCCGGTGATGGTGTACTTCCCGTGGTCGGCTCGAGTGCTCACTTTGATGAACAGGGTTGTGTTTTTGCCCTGGGTCTCCACCTGGACTCTCTCTAGATCCGTGTCCGCCTCGTCTTTGGTCCATTTGACCTCGGGCTGCGGGCGGCCGGTCACTACAGCTGGAAGACGTAGAGACTCTCCGGCACGGATCATCACGCCTTTACGTACGGCGGCGTCCAGATCCACGGACGGAGACTCTGTGGAAGGAAAGAAAGGTCAAACAGGAAGTACAGCGACAGTTAGTCTCATGTGTGTTTCTTTACCTTCTGTCTCATGTGTGTCATGTTTCATTACCTTCTGTCTTATGTGTGTCATGTTTCATTACCTTCTGTCTCATGTGTGTCATGTTTCATTACCTTCTGTCTCATGTGTGTCATGTTTCATTACCTTCTGTCTCATGTGTGTCATGTTTCATTACCTTCTGTCTTATGTGTGTCATGTTTCATTACCTTCTGTCTCATTGTGTCATGTTTCATTACCTTCTGTCTCATGTGTGTCATGTTTCATTACCTTCTGTCTCATGTGTGTCATGTTTCATTACCTTCTGCCTCATGTTCGTCATGTTTCATTACCTTCTGTCTCATGTTCGTCATGTTTCATTACCTTCTGCCTCATGTTCGTCATGTTTCATTACCTTCTGTCTCATGTGTGTCATGTTTCATTACCTTCTGTCTGATGTGTGTCATGTTTCATTACCTTCTGTCTCATGTGTGTCATGTTTCATTACCTTTTGTCTCATGTTCGGCATGTTTCATTACCTTCTGTCTCATGTGTGTCATGTTTCATTACCTTCTGTCTCATGTGTGTCATGTTTCATTACCTTCTGTCTCATGTGTGTCATGTTTCATTACCTTCTGTCTCATGCGTGTCATGTTTCATTACCTTCTGTCTGATATGTGTCATATTTCATTACCTTCTGTCTCATGTGTGTCATGTTTCATTACCTTCTGTCTGATGTGTGTCATGTTTCATTACCTTCTGTCTCATGTGTGTCATGTTTCATTACCTTCTGTCTCATGTGTGTCATGTTTCATTACCTTCTGTCTCATGTGTGTCATGTTTCATTACCTTCTGCCTCATGTTCGTCATGTTTCATTACCTTCTGTCTCATGTGTGTCATGTTTCATTACCTTCTGTCTCATGTGTGTCATGTTTCATTACCTTCTGTCTCATGTGTGTCATGTTTCATTACCTTTTGTCTTATGTTTGTCATGTTTCATTACCTTCTGTCTTATGTTTGTCATGTTTCATTACCTTCTGTCTGATATGTGTCATGTTTCATTACCTTCTGTCTGATGTGTGTCATGTTTCATTACCTTCTGTCTCATGTGTGTCATGTTTCATTACCTTTTGTCTTATGTTTGTCATGTTTCATTACCTTCTGTCTCATGTGTGTCATGTTTCATTACCTTCTGTCTCATGTGTGTCATGTTTCATTACCTTCTGTCTGATATGTGTCATATTTCATTACCTTCTGTCTGATATGTGTCATATTTCATTACCTTCTGTCTCATGTGTGTCATGTTTCATTACCTTCTGTCTGATGTGTGTCATGTTTCATTACCTTCTGTCTCATGTGTGTCATGTTTCATTACCTTTTGTCTTATGTTTGTCATGTTTCATTACCTTCTGTCTTATGTTTGTCATGTTTCATTACCTTCTGTCTGATATGTGTCATGTTTCATTACCTTCTGTCTGATGTGTGTCATGTTTCATTACCTTCTGTCTCATGTGTGTCATGTTTCATTACCTTCTGTCTGATGTGTGTCATGTTTCATTACCTTCTGTCTCATGCGTGTCATGTTTCATTACCTTCTGTCTGATATGTGTCATATTTCATTACCTTCTGTCTGATGTGTGTCATGTTTCATTACCTTCTGTCTGATGTGTGTCATGTTTCATTACCTTCTGTCTCATGTGTGTCATGTTTCATTACCTTCTGTCTCATGTGTGTCATGTTTCATTACCTTCTGTCTCATGTGTGTCATGTTTCATTACCTTCTGTCCCATGTGTGTCATGTTTCATTACCTTCTGTCTCATGTGTGTCATGTTTCATTACCTTTTGTCTTATGTTTGTCATGTTTCATTACCTTCTGTCTTATGTTTGTCATGTTTCATTACCTTCTGTCTGATATGTGTCATATTTCATTACCTTCTGTCTCATGTGTGTCATGTTTCATTACCTTCTGTCTGATGTGTGTCATGTTTCATTACCTTCTGTCTCATGTGTGTCATGTTTCATTACCTTCTGTCTGATGTGTGTCATGTTTCATTACCTTTTGTCTCATGTGTGTCATGTTTCATTACCTTTTGTCTTATGTTTGTCATGTTTCATTACCTTCTGTCTCATGTGTGTCATGTTTCATTACCTTCTGTCTAATGTGTGTCATGTTTCATTACCTTCTGTCTCATGTGTGTCATGTTTCATTACCTTCTGTCTAATGTGTGTCATGTTTCATTACCTTCTGTCTCATGTGTGTCATGTTTCATTACCTTCTGTCTCATGTGTGTCATGTTTCATTACCTTTTGTCTCATGTGTGTCATGTTTCATTACCTTTTGTCTTATGTTTGTCATGTTTCATTACCTTCTGTCTCATGTGTGTCATGTTTCATTACCTTCTGTCTAATGTGTGTCATGTTTCATTACCTTCTGTCTCATGTGTGTCATGTTTCATTACCTTCTGTCTAATGTGTGTCATGTTTCATTACCTTCTGTCTCATGTGTGTCATGTTTCATTACCTTCTGTCTCATGTTCGTCATGTTTCATTACCTTCTGTCTCATGTTCGTCATGTTTCATTACCTTCTGTCTCATGTGTGTCATGTTTCATTACCTTCTGTCTCATGTTCGTCATGTTTCATTACCTTCTGTCTCATGTGTGTCATGTTTCATTACCTTCTGTCTCATGTGTGTCATGTTTCATTACCTTCTGTCTCATGTGTGTCATGTTTCATTACCTTCTGTCTCATGTTCGTCATGTTTCATTACCTTCTGTCTCATGTGTGTCATGTTTCATTACCTTCTGTCTCATGTGTGTCATGTTTCATTACCTTCTGTCTCATGTGTGTCATGTTTCATTACCTTCTGTCTCATGTGTGTCATGTTTCATTACCTTCTGTCTCATGTTCGTCATGTTTCATTACCTTCTGTCTCATGTGTGTCATGTTTCATTACCTTCTGTCTCATGTTCGTCATGTTTCATTACCTTCTGTCTCATGTGTGTCATGTTTCATTACCTTCTGTCTCATGTTCGTCATGTTTCATTACCTTCTGTCTCATGTGTCATGTTTCATTACCTTCTGTCTCATGTGTGTCATGTTTCATTACCTTCTGTCTCATGTTCGTCATGTTTCATTACCTTCTGTCTCATGTGTGTCATGTTTCATTACCTTCGGGCTCCTTGACGGTGACTGGATCCGTGGTTCCTGGTGCTCCGAGTCCGGCCTCGTTCACGGCCATCACTCTCAGGTAATAGTCGGCTCCTTGGGTCAGTCCGGTCACTGTGTAGGTCAGATCTTTACAGCGGTTCTCAGTCGCACGTTTCCACTCCTTCTCTCCTACGACCATCTGGTACACGAAAGACACGAGGGAGTCAGGAGACAGAAGAGGACACTCGCTGTAGGAGGCTTGGACACATGTAGGGGGTGTGGTCAGGCTGTAAGGGGGTGTGGTTAGGCTGTAAGGGGGCGTGGTTAGGCTGTAGGGGGCGTGGTTAGGCTATAAGGGGGCGTGGTTAGGCTGTAAGGGGGCGTGGTTAGGCTTTAAGGGGGGTACGCTGTAAGGGGGCGTGGTTAGGCTGTAAGGGGGCGTGGTTAGGCTGTAGGGGGCGTGGTTAGGCTATAAGGGGGCGTGGTTAGGCTGTAAGGGGGCGTGGTTAAGCTTTAAGGGGGGTACGCTGTAAGGGGGCGTGGTTAGGCTGTAAGGGGGTGTGGTTAGGCTGTAAGGGGGCGTGGTTAGGCTGTAAGGGGGCGTGGTTAGGCTGTAAGGGGGCGTGGTTAGGCTGTAAGGGGGCGTGGTTAGGCTGTAGGACAGTGTTGGTACCTTTTCCACGTGGTATCCAGAGATGTCTCCTCCTCCGTTGTACAGAGGAGGTCTCCAGGCCAAGATCACAAAGTCTTTTCCAGTGTCCACCACCTTCGGTATGGGAGGTCCAGGAGGCACTGAGGGTCAGAACCAGGTCAGAAGCAGGACTAAAGCAGGACTAAAGCAGGACTAAAGCAGGACTAAAGCAGGACTAAAGCAGGACTAAAGCAGGACTAAAGCAGCACTAACAAGGATTTGATTTACACTCTGACCTTTAAATAGGACTGACTCAGGTCTAAACTGGGTCTAATGTGAACTCGAGACTAAACCAGGTGTAAACCAGGTGTAAAAAGGACTAAACCAGGTGTAAACCAGGTGTAAAAAGGACTAAACCAGGTGTAAACCCTGCACACTCACTGATAGCGTCCATAGCCACGGTCCGGTCAGACGGCTCGCAGAACGGTCCCGGTCCGGCCAGGTTCTCGGCGCAGATTCTGAAGATGTAGGTGAGTCCCTCCTGTAGGGCCTGGACCCGGACCTCCAGGGCATTGAGGAGAGCCCGGTTCACCCTGGTCCAGTGTTTGCTGTTCACTTCCTTCCTCTCGATCCAGTAGCCCAGGATCGGGCTCCCGTTGTCTTTGGGCTCGTGCCACGAGAGTTTGGCACTGGAGGCCGTGACCTCCTGCACACGAGGAGTGTTCGGAGCATCAGGAGGATCTGGGCCAAACGGGGAGCAAAAGGGGGATAAACCAGGGCTCAAACAGGAACAAAAGGGGGATAAACCAGGGCTCAACCAGGAACAAAAGGGGGATAAACCAGGGCTCAACCAGGAACAAAAGGGGGATAAACCAGGGCTCAACCAGGAACAAAAGGGGGATAAACCAGGGCTCAACCAGGAACAAAAGGGGGATAAACCAGGGACGAAACAGGAACAAAAGGGGGATAAACCAGGGCTCAAACAGGAACAAAAGGGGGATAAACCAGGGCTCAAACAGGAACAAAAGGGGGATAAACCAGGGACGAAACAGGAACAAAAGGGGGATAAACCAGGGCTCAACCAGGAACAAAAGGGGGATAAACCAGGGCTCGAACAGGAACAAAAGGGGGATAAACCAGGGCTCAAACAGGAACAAAAGGGGGATAAACCAGGGCTCAACCAGGAACAAAAGGGGGATAAACCAGGGACGAAACAGGAACAAAAGGGGGATAAACCAGGGCTCAACCAGGAACAAAAGGGGGATAAACCAGGGCTCAACCAGGAACAAAAGGGGGATAAACCAGGGCTCAACCAGGAACAAAAGGGGGATAAACCAGGGCTCAACCAGGAACAAAAGGGGGATAAACCAGGGCTCAACCAGGAACAAAAGGGGGATAAACCAGGGACGAAACAGGAACAAAAGGGGGATAAACCAGGGCTCAAACAGGAACAAAAGGGGGATAAACCAGGGCTCAAACAGGAACAAAAGGGGGATAAACCAGGGACGAAACAGGAACAAAAGGGGGATAAACCAGGGCTCAACCAGGAACAAAAGGGGGATAAACCAGGGCTCAACCAGGAACAAAAGGGGGATAAACCAGGGCTCAACCAGGAACAAAAGGGGGATAAACCAGGGCTCAACCAGGAACAAAAGGGGGATAAACCAGGGCTCAACCAGGAACAAAAGGGGGATAAACCAGGGACGAAACAGGAACAAAAGGGGGATAAACCAGGGCTCAAACAGGAACAAAAGGGGGATAAACCAGGGCTCAACCAGGAACAAAAGGGGGATAAACCAGGGCTCAACCAGGAACAAAAGGGGGATAAACCAGGGACGAAACAGGAACAAAAGGGGGATAAACCAGGGACGAAACAGGAACAAAAGGGGGATAAACCAGGGCTCAACCAGGAACAAAAGGGGGATAAACCAGGGCTCAACCAGGAACAAAAGGGGGATAAACCAGGGACGAAACAGGAACAAAAGGGGGATAAACCAGGGCTCAAACAGGAACAAAAGGGGGATAAACCAGGGCTCAAACAGGAACAAAAGGGAGATAAACCAGGGACGAAACAGGAACAAAAGGGGGATAAACCAGGGCTCAACCAGGAACAAAAGGGGGATAAACCAGGGCTCAAACAGGAACAAAAGGGGGATAAACCAGGGCTCAACCAGGAACAAAAGGGGGATAAACCAGGGACGAAACAGGAACAAAAGGGGGATAAACCAGGGACGAAACAGGAACAAAAGGGGGATAAACCAGGGCTCAACCAGGAACAAAAGGGGGATAAACCAGGGCTCAACCAGGAACAAAAGGGGGATAAACCAGGGACGAAACAGGAACAAAAGGGGGATAAACCAGGGCTCAAACAGGAACAAAAGGGGGATAAACCAGGGCTCAAACAGGAACAAAAGGGGGATAAACCAGGGACGAAACAGGAACAAAAGGGGGATAAACCAGGGCTCAACCAGGAACAAAAGGGGGATAAACCAGGGCTCGAACAGGAACAAAAGGGGGATAAACCAGGGCTCAAACAGGAACAAAAGGGGGATAAACCAGGGCTCAACCAGGAACAAAAGGGGGATAAACCAGGGCTCAACCAGGAACAAAAGGGGGATAAACCAGGGCTCAACCAGGAACAAAAGGGGGATAAACCAGGGCTCAACCAGGAACAAAAGGGGGATAAACCAGGGACGAAACAGGAACAAAAGGGGGATAAACCAGGGCTCAAACAGGAACAAAAGGGGGATAAACCAGGGCTCAAACAGGAACAAAAGGGGGATAAACCAGGGACGAAACAGGAACAAAAGGGGGATAAACCAGGGCTCAACCAGGAACAAAAGGGGGATAAACCAGGGCTCAACCAGGAACAAAAGGGGGATAAACCAGGGACGAAACAGGAACAAAAGGGGATAAACCAGGGCTCAAACAGGAACAAAAGGGGGATAAACCAGGGCTCAAACAGGAACAAAAGGGGGATAAACCAGGGACGAAACAGGAACAAAAGGGGGATAAACCAGGGCTCAACCAGGAACAAAAGGGGGATAAACCAGGGCTCAACCAGGAACAAAAGGGGGATAAACCAGGGCTCAACCAGGAACAAAAGGGGGATAAACCAGGGCTCAACCAGGAACAAAAGGGGGATAAACCAGGGCTCAACCAGGAACAAAAGGGGGATAAACCAGGGACGAAACAGGAACAAAAGGGGGATAAACCAGGGCTCAAACAGGAACAAAAGGGGGATAAACCAGGGCTCAAACAGGAACAAAAGGGGGATAAACCAGGGACGAAACAGGAACAAAAGGGGGATAAACCAGGGCTCAAACAGGAACAAAAGGGGGATAAACCAGGGCTCAACCAGGAATAAAGGGGGATAAACCAGGGCTCAAACAGGAACAAAAGGGGGATAAACCAGGGCTCAAACAGGAACAAAAGGGGGATAAACCAGGACTTGGTTCTTACCAAACATGTTCTTAGCCACCAGAGGCTCGGACGTGCAGGGAAGTCCAGCTCCGCTCTTGTTCTCTGCAGTCACTCTGAAGATGTACTCTTTCCCCTCGATCAGTTTGGCCACAGGATACGAGGTTCCCTGAGGACCAGACCAGACCAGGTCAGACCAGACCAGGTCAGACCAGGTCAGACCAGACCAGGTCAGACCAGGTCAGACCAGACCAGGTCAGATCAGACCAGGTCAGACCAGGTCAGACCAGGTCAGACCAGGTCAGACCAGACCAGACCAGGTCAGACCAGACCAGGTCAGACCAGACCAGGTCAGACCAGACCAGGTCAGACCAGGTCAGACCAGACCAGGTCAGACCAGACCAGGTCAGACCAGGTCAGACCAGACCAGGTCAGACCAGACCAGGTCAGACCAGACCAGGTCAGACCAGGTCAGACCAGGTCAGACCAGGTCAGACCAGACCAGACCAGGTCAGACCAGACCAGGTCAGACCAGACCAGGTCAGACCAGGTCAGACCAGACCAGGTCAGACCAGACCAGGTCAGACCAGACCAGGTCAGACCAGACCAGGTCAGACCAGACCAGGTCAGACCAGGTCAGACCAGACCAGGTCAGACCAGACCAGGTCAGACCAGACCAGGTCAGACCAGGTCAGACCAGGTCAGACCAGACCAGGTCAGACCAGACCAGGTCAGACCAGGTCAGACCAGACCAGGTCAGACCAGACCAGGTTAATGCAGATGAGATGGAGTCAATGTTTTATTCTATGTAAAGACAAAATGGGTGTTTTGTCCATGTCCAAGTTAAAGTACTATAAAGTTAAAGTACTAGTACTATAGTATTATTGTCCCTGAAGGTAAATGTGTCCTCTACATTGGACCGTCCTTCACAGTCTCAGAGTCAGGAGCCTCTCTGTGGAGCATGTGTTTGGGTGGAGGAACCCGGAGATGGTGGTGTAGTCCCTCTTGAGGGTGTACTGTACCTTTAAGGTGGATGTGATGGTGATCCAGCCCATCTCCTCGTTGCGGTTGTCCTTCTTCTCTAAGATATAGTTCTCGATCTCAGAGCCGCCATCGTCTTCAGGAGGCTCCCAGTTACACACCACAGACGTGTTCCTCACCTCGTGGAAGGTGAAGTTTATGGGAGGTCCAGGGACGTCTAAAGACCAGAGGGACCAGTTAGAAGTGGACAGGCAGTGTATACCCCGGGTTTAGAGCGGGGCCTCACCAAGAACGTTGACCACACACGTGGCTGTGGCCGTTCCGTGCTGGTTCTCGGCGAGCACGGTGAAGCTGCCGTGGTCGTTCCTCACGGCGTCTCGCACCATCAGTGCACATTGGCCTTTCTTGGTTTGGTCCAGGCCCAGTCTTTCCCTCAGAGGCGTGATGAACTCTGGCTCGGGCTCCTGAACTTTGGACTTGGTCTTCTTCTTCTTGACCAGAGGAACGACCTTCTTGGACGGCTCTTTGGTCACGTCCTCCTCGTTTCGGAGCCATGTGATTTTGGGGTAAGGCGAGCCCGACACCAGAGCGTCCAGGCGGATCTCCTCTCCTTTCTTCACACAGACTCCAGGCTGGACACGAGCCGAGAGGGACACCACTGGCCTCTCTGTGGGACGAGACAGAGACAGACATTAGACACTGGATAAAGTCTTAAGGCCGGCGGCTGGAGACACTTCTGGACGAGCTCTGTGACCATAAGCTTTGAGCAGAGGAGCTTCAGCAGGGACAGCGCCTGCTCGCCTCCTGCTCGCCTCCTGCTCGCCTCCTGCTCGTCTCCTGCTCGTCTCCTGCTCGTCTCCTGTTCGCCTCCTGTTCGCCTCCTGCTCGCCTCCTGCTCGTCTCCTGCTCGCCTCCTGCTCGCCCCATGCTCGTCTCCTGCTCGCCGCCTGCTCGTCTCCTGCTCGCCTCCTGCTCGCCCCATGCTCGTCTCCTGCTCGCCGCCTGCTCGTCTCCTGCTCGTCTCCTGCTCGTCTCCTGCTCGTTTCCTTCTCGCCTCCTGCTCGCCTCCTGCTCGTCTCCTGCTCGTCTCCTGCTCGTCTCCTGCTCGTCTCCTGCTCGTTTCCTTCTCGTCTCCTGCTCGCCTCCTGCTCGCCCCATGCTCGTCTCCTGCTCGCCGCCTGCTCGTCTCCTGCTCGTCTCCTGTTCGCCTCCTGTTCGCCTCCTGCTCGCCTCCTGCTCGTCTCCTGCTCGTCTCCTGCTCGTCTCCTGCTCGTCTCCTGCTCGTCTCCTGCTCGCCTCATGCTCGCCTCCTTTTCGTCTCCTGCTCGCCTCCTGCTCGTCTCCTGCTCGTCTCCTGCTCGTCTCCTGCTCGTTTCCTTCTCGCCTCCTGCTCGCCTCCTGCTCGTCTCCTGCTCGTCTCCTGCTCGCCTCCTGCTCGCCTCCTGCTCGCCGCCTGCTCGTCTCCTGCTCGTCTCCTGTTCGCCTCCTGCTCGCCTCCTGCTCGCCTCCTGCTCGTCTCCTGCTCGTCTCCTGTTCGCCTCCTGCTCGCCTCCTGCTCGCCTCCTGCTCGTCTCCTGCTCGCCTCCTGCTCGTCTCCTGTTCGCCTCCTGCTCGCCTTCTGCTCGCCTCCTGCTCGCCTCCTGCTCGCCTCCTGCTCGCCTCCTGCTCGCCTTCTGCTCGTCTCCTGCTCGTCTCCTGCTCGCCTCCTGCTCGTCTCCTGCTCGCCTCCTGCTCGTCTCCTGCTCGCCTCCTGCTCGCCTCCTGCTCGTCTCCTTCTCGCCTCCTGCTCGCCTCCTGCTCGTCTCCTGCTCGTCTCCTGCTCGCCTCATGCTCGCCTCCTTTTCGTCTCCTAGTTGCCTCCTGCTCGCCTCCTGCTCGCCTCCTGCTCGCCTCCTGCTCGCCTCCTGCTCATCTCACTATAACCTGCTCAAACTACGCCCTCTCCTCACAGCCTCGATGTGGCTCTCTTTGTGTCAGTTATCTGTGTTTGGTGCTGACCCGAGCGCTTGCTTTGCCGGGGCCCTCGGCGACTCACCCACAGGATCGGCGGCCCTCAGCATGGCGGAGCTCCTGGACGGCTCGCTCACTCCGGCTGCATTCTCGGCCCTCACTCTGAACTGGTACTCCTGGCCCTCGGTGAGGCCGGGCACGGTGAAGGTGAAGCCGGGCACCAGACTGGGCGTCACTCTCTCGTAACGATCTCCGTCCTTCTCCATCTTCTCCACCACGTAGCCCTGGATGGGACACCCGCCGTCGCTGTCCGGGGCCCTCCACGACACAGTGATGGACTTGGAGGTCGGGTCGAAGGCCTCCACACACACGGGCGGGTCCGGTTTCTCTGTGACACCACCACAAAAGCTCAGTCAATACTGGTGTATTATAGATATGTACATGTACTTCATGTACTTCATGTACTTCATGTACTTCATGTACTTCATGTACTTCATGTACTTCATGTATTCTTTAGGTTCATGTACTACACAGGCTGTAACAGGACTAAGAGACTACAATGACATGAGCAGAACATTCTGATGATGTCATGAGCGGGCGCGGCTCGGGTGTGGCTCTCACGTTTGATCTCCTCGGTGATGACGGGCGTCCTCAGCTCCAGGTACTCCCCGGGGCCCACGCCGTTGTGCGCTCGCACTCTGAAGTAGTACTCGCAGTTGACGTAGAGGTCTTTGACGGTGAAGCTGAGCGTGTCCTGGAGGCTCATCGCAGGAACGTAGGTCTTTTTGGACGACTCGCGACGCTCCAGAGAGTAACCGACGATGGGCGAGTTCCCATCGTCCTCAGGGGCCACCCAACTCATCACCACCGAGCTCTTAGTAATGTCGGCCGAAGAGATGTCCTTGCACTGACCCGGGAGTCCTGAGGAGGGGAAAACAGGACTTAAGCAGGACTAAAGCAGGACTAAAGCAGGACTAAAGCAGGACTAAATCAGGACTAAAGCAGGACTAAAGCAGGACTAAAGCAGGACTAAAGCAGGACTAAAGCAGGACTAAAGCAGGACTAAAGCAGGACTAAAGCAGGACTAAAGCAGGACTAAAGCAGGACTAAAGCAGGACTAAAGCAGGACTAAAGCAGGACTAAAGCAGGACTAAAGCAGGTCTAAAGCAGGACTAAAGCAGGTCTAAAGCAGGACTAAAGCAGGTCTAAAGCAGGTCTAAAGCAGGACTAAAGCAGGACTAAAGCAGGACTAAAGCAGGTCTAAAGCAGGACTAAAGCAGGACTAAAGCAGGACTAAAGCAGGTCTAAAGCAGGACTAAAGCAGGACTAAAGCAGGACTAAAGCAGGACTAAAGCAGGACTAAAGCAGGTCTAAAGCAGGTCTAAAGCAGGACTAAAGCAGGACTAAAGCAGGACTAAAGCAGGACTAAAGCAGGTCTAAAGCAGGACTAAAGCAGGACTAAAGCAGGACTAAAGCAGGACTAAAGCAGGACTAAAGCAGGACTAAAGCAGGACTAAAGCAGGACTAAAGCAGGACTAAAGCAGGTCTAAAGCAGGACTAAAGCAGGACTAAAGCAGGACTAAAGCAGGACTAAAGCAGGACTAAAGCAGGTCTAAAGCAGGACTAAAACAGGACTAAAGCAGGTCTAAAGCAGGACTAAAGCAGGTCTAAAGCAGGTCTAAAGCAGGACTAAAGCAGGACTAAAGCAGGACTAAAGCAGGTCTAAAGCAGGACTAAAGCAGGACTAAAGCAGGACTAAAGCAGGACTAAAGCAGGACTAAAGCAGGTCTAAAGCAGGACTAAAGCAGGTCTAAAGCAGGACTAAAGCAGGACTAAAGCAGGACTAAAGCAGGACTAAAGCAGGACTAAAGCAGGACTAAAGCAGGACTAAAGCAGGTCTAAAGCAGGACTAAAGCAGGACTAAAGCAGGACTAAAGCAGGACTAAAGCAGGACTAAAGCAGGTCTAAAGCAGGACTAAAGCAGGACTAAAGCAGGACTAAAGCAGGACTAAAGCAGGTCTAAAGCAGGACTAAAACAGGACTAAAGCAGGTCTAAAGCAGGACTAAAGCAGGTCTAAAGCAGGTCTAAAGCAGGACTAAAGCAGGACTAAAGCAGGACTAAAGCAGGTCTAAAGCAGGACTAAAGCAGGACTAAAGCAGGACTAAAGCAGGTCTAAAGCAGGACTAAAGCAGGACTAAAGCAGGACTAAAGCAGGACTAAAGCAGGACTAAAACAGGACTAAAGCAGGTCTAAAGCAGGACTAAAACAGGACTAAAGCAGGTCTAAAGCAGGACTAAAGGAGGACTAAAGCAGGACTAAAGCAGGACTAAAGCAGGACTAAAGCAGGACTAAAGCAGGTCTAAAGCAGGACTAAAGCAGGTCTAAAGCAGGACTAAAGCAGGACTAAAGCAGGACTAAAGCAGGTCTAAAGCAGGACTAAAGGAGGACTAAAGCAGGACTAAAGCAGGACTAAAGCAGGACTAAAGCAGGACTAAAGCAGGTCTAAAGCAGGACTAAAGCAGGTCTAAAGCAGGACTAAAGCAGGACTAAAGCAGGACTAAAGCAGGTCTAAAGCAGGACTAAAGCAGGACTAAAGCAGGACTAAAGCAGGTCTAAAGCAGGACTAAAGCAGGACTAAAGCAGGACTAAAGCAGGACTAAAGCAGGACTAAAGCAGGACTAAAGCAGGACTAAAGCAGGACTAAAGCAGGACTAAAGCAGGACTAAAGCAGGTCTAAAGCAGGACTAAAGCAGGACTAAAGCAGGACTAAAGCAGGACTAAAGCAGGTCTAAAGCAGGACTAAAGCAGGACTAAAGCAGGACTAAAGCAGGACTAAAGCAGGACTAAAGCAGGTCTAAAGCAGGACTAAAACAGGACTAAAGCAGGTCTAAAGCAGGACTAAAGCAGGTCTAAAGCAGGTCTAAAGCAGGACTAAAGCAGGACTAAAGCAGGACTAAAGCAGGTCTAAAGCAGGACTAAAGCAGGACTAAAGCAGGTCTAAAGCAGGACTAAAGCAGGTCTAAAGCAGGACTAAAGCAGGACTAAAGCAGGACTAAAGCAGGTCTAAAGCAGGACTAAAGGAGGACTAAAGCAGGACTAAAGCAGGACTAAAGCAGGACTAAAGCAGGACTAAAGCAGGTCTAAAGCAGGACTAAAGCAGGTCTAAAGCAGGACTAAAGCAGGACTAAAGCAGGACTAAAGCAGGTCTAAAGCAGGACTAAAGCAGGACTAAAGCAGGACTAAAGCAGGTCTAAAGCAGGACTAAAGCAGGACTAAAGCAGGACTAAAGCAGGACTAAAGCAGGACTAAAGCAGGACTAAAGCAGGACTAAAGCAGGACTAAAGCAGGACTAAAGCAGGTCTAAAGCAGGACTAAAGCAGGACTAAAGCAGGACTAAAGCAGGACTAAAGCAGGTCTAAAGCAGGACTAAAGCAGGACTAAAGCAGGACTAAAGCAGGACTAAAGCAGGACTAAAGCAGGTCTAAAGCAGGACTAAAACAGGACTAAAGCAGGTCTAAAGCAGGACTAAAGCAGGTCTAAAGCAGGTCTAAAGCAGGACTAAAGCAGGACTAAAGCAGGACTAAAGCAGGTCTAAAGCAGGACTAAAGCAGGACTAAAGCAGGACTAAAGCAGGACTAAAGCAGGACTAAAGCAGGACTAAAGCAGGTCTAAAGCAGGACTAAAGCAGGACTAAAGCAGGTCTAAAGCAGGACTAAAGCAGGACTAAAGCAGGTCTAAAGCAGGACTAAAGCAGGACTAAAGCAGGACTAAAGCAGGTCTAAAGCAGGACTAAAGCAGGACTAAAGCAGGACTAAAGCAGGACTAAAACAGGACTAAAGCAGGTCTAAAGCAGGACTAAAGCAGGACTAAAGCAGGTCTAAAGCAGGACTAAAGCAGGTCTAAAGCAGGTCTAAAGCAGGACTAAAGCAGGACTAAAGCAGGACTAAAGCAGGACTAAAGCAGGACTAAAGCAGGACTAAAGCAGGACTAAAGCAGGACTAAAGCAGGACTAAAGCAGGACTAAAACAGGACTAAAGCAGGTCTAAAGCAGGACTAAAGCAGGTCTAAAGCAGGTCTAAAGCAGGACTAAAGCAGGTCTAAAGCAGGACTAAAGCAGGACTAAAGCAGGACTAAAGCAGGTCTAAAGCAGGACTAAAGCAGGACTAAAGCAGGTCTAAAGCAGGACTAAAGCAGGACTAAAGCAGGACTAAAGCAGGTCTAAAGCAGGACTAAAGCAGGTCTAAAGCAGGACTAAAGCAGGACTAAAGCAGGACTAAAGCAGGACTAAAACAGAACTAAAGCAGGACTAAAGCAGGACTAAAACAGGGCTAAAGCAGGACTAAAGCAGGACTAAAGCAGGTCTAAAGCAGGACTAAAACAGGACTAAAGCAGGACTAAAGCAGGTCTAAAGCAGGTCTAAAGCAGGACTAAAGCAGGACTAAAGCAGGACTAAAGCAGGACTAAAGCAGGTCTAAAGCAGGACTAAAGCAGGACTAAAGCAGGACTAAAGCAGGACTAAAGCAGGACTAAAGCAGGTCTAAAGCAGGACTAAAGCAGGACTAAAGCAGGTCTAAAGCAGGACTAAAGCAGGACTAAAGCAGGACTAAAGCAGGACTAAAGCAGGACTAAAGCAGGTCTAAAGCAGGACTAAAGCAGGACTAAAGCAGGACTAAAGCAGGACTAAAGCAGGACTAAAGCAGGACTAAAGCAGGTCTAAAGCAGGACTAAAACAGGACTAAAGCAGGTCTAAAGCAGGACTAAAGCAGGTCTAAAGCAGGTCTAAAGCAGGACTAAAGCAGGACTAAAGCAGGACTAAAGCAGGTCTAAAGCAGGACTAAAGCAGGACTAAAGCAGGACTAAAGCAGGACTAAAGCAGGTCTAAAGCAGGACTAAAGCAGGTCTAAAGCAGGACTAAAGCAGGACTAAAGCAGGACTAAAGCAGGACTAAAGCAGGACTAAAGCAGGACTAAAGCAGGTCTAAAGCAGGACTAAAGCAGGACTAAAGCAGGACTAAAGCAGGACTAAAGCAGGTCTAAAGCAGGACTAAAGCAGGACTAAAGCAGGACTAAAGCAGGACTAAAGCAGGTCTAAAGCAGGACTAAAACAGGACTAAAGCAGGTCTAAAGCAGGACTAAAGCAGGTCTAAAGCAGGTCTAAAGCAGGACTAAAGCAGGACTAAAGCAGGACTAAAGCAGGTCTAAAGCAGGACTAAAGCAGGACTAAAACAGGACTAAAGCAGGTCTAAAGCAGGACTAAAACAGGACTAAAGCAGGTCTAAAGCAGGACTAAAGCAGGTCTAAAGCAGGTCTAAAGCAGGACTAAAGCAGGACTAAAGCAGGACTAAAGCAGGACTAAAGCAGGACTAAAGCAGGTCTAAAGCAGGACTAAAGCAGGTCTAAAGCAGGACTAAAGCAGGACTAAAGCAGGACTAAAGCAGGTCTAAAGCAGGACTAAAGCAGGACTAAAGCAGGACTAAAGCAGGTCTAAAGCAGGACTAAAGCAGGACTAAAGCAGGACTAAAGCAGGACTAAAGCAGGACTAAAGCAGGACTAAAGCAGGTCTAAAGCAGGACTAAAGCAGGACTAAAGCAGGACTAAAGCAGGACTAAAGCAGGTCTAAAGCAGGACTAAAGCAGGACTAAAGCAGGACTAAAGCAGGTCTAAAGCAGGACTAAAGCAGGACTAAAGCAGGACTAAAGCAGGTCTAAAGCAGGACTAAAGCAGGTCTAAAGCAGGACTAAAACAGGACTAAAGCAGGTCTAAAGCAGGACTAAAGCAGGTCTAAAGCAGGTCTAAAGCAGGACTAAAGCAGGACTAAAGCAGGACTAAAGCAGGTCTAAAGCAGGACTAAAGCAGGACTAAAGCAGGACTAAAGCAGGACTAAAGCAGGACTAAAGCAGGTCTAAAGCAGGACTAAAGCAGGTCTAAAGCAGGACTAAAGCAGGACTAAAGCAGGACTAAAGCAGGACTAAAGCAGGTCTAAAGCAGGACTAAAGCAGGACTAAAGCAGGACTAAAGCAGGACTAAAGCAGGACTAAAGCAGGTCTAAAGCAGGACTAAAGCAGGTCTAAAGCAGGACTAAAGCAGGTCTAAAGCAGGACTAAAGCAGGACTAAAGCAGGACTAAAGCAGGACTAAAGCAGGACTAAAGCAGGACTAAAGCAGGACTAAAGCAGGACTAAAGCAGGACTAAAGCAGGTCTAAAGCAGGACTAAAGCAGGTCTAAAGCAGGACTAAAGCAGGACTAAAGCAGGACTAAAGCAGGTCTAAAGCAGGACTAAAGCAGGACTAAAGCAGGTCTAAAGCAGGACTAAAGCAGGACTAAAGCAGGACTAAAGCAGGACTAAAGCAGGACTAAAACAGAACTAAAGCAGGACTAAAGCAGGACTAAAACAGGGCTAAAGCAGGACTAAAGCAGGACTAAAGCAGGACTAAAACAGAACTAAAGCAGGACTAAAGCAGGACTAAAACAGAACTAAAGCAGGACTAAAGCAGGACTAAAGCAGAACTAAAGCAGGACTAAAGCAGGACTAAAGCAGGACTAAAGCAGGACTAAAGCAGAACTAAAGCAGGACTAAAGCAGGACTAAAGCAGGACTAAAGCAGGTCTAAAGCAGGTCTAAAGCAGGTCTAAAGCAGGACTAAAGCAGCTCTCACCGATGACTTTGACGGGCACGGTGCCAGAAGCTTTGCCCAGAGTGTTCTCTAAAGTGATGGTGTACTTCCCGGCGTCTGCCCTCGTGCTCTTGAGCAGATCCAGGTGAGCCTCTTTCATCTCCACCGTCATGGACAGACGATCATTGGCTTTGAGCTCACAATCTTCTTTGACCCAGGTCATCTTCGGGGTCGGGATGGCTCTGTACGGGACCAGAAGGTGAAGCTTCTCACCTTCAACCACCACCACCTCGTCTGACGAGACCTCCAGGGTCGGAGCGCCTGGAGAAAGAGACCAGGGTTTGGAACAAGGACAAGAGCGCCTGAGAGAGGACAGGGTCTGAGTCCTCCTAGTCTTAATCCGGTGTAAACCCGGTCTAAACCCGGTCTAAACCCGGTCTGAACCCGGTCTGAACCCGGTCTAAACCCGGTGTAAACCCGGTCTAAACCCGTTCTAAACCCGGTCTGAACCCGGTCTAAACCCGGTGTAAACCCGGTCTAAACCCGTTCTAAACCCGGTCTGAACCCGGTCTAAACCCGGTGTAAACCCGGTCTAAACCCGTTCTAAACCCGGTCTAAACCCGGTCTAAACCCGGTCTAAACCCGGTCTGAACCCGGTCTAAACCCGGTCTAAACCCGGTCTGAACCCGGTCTAAACCCGGTGTAAACCCGGTCTGAACCCGGTCTAAACCCGGTGTAAACCCGGTGTAAACCCGGTCTAAACCCGGTCTGAACCCGGTCAAAACCCGGTCTGAACCCGTTCTAAACCCGGTCTAAACCCAGTCTAAACCCGGTCTGAACCCGGTCTGAACCCTGCAGTACTCACAGTCGGGGTCGCGGGTGTAGACTTTGTCGGTGATGTCGGAGGGTTCGCTCACGCCCACCGTGTTGATGGCTCGGACCCGGATCACGTACTTCTTCTCTGGTTTGATTCCATCATCGATGCGGAAGGCGAGCTCTTTGATTGGTCGAGAGTTAACGCGGAGCCACTTGAGCTCGGGCCGCGCCTCCGACACTTCCACATGGTAACCGGTAACCGGGCAACCGCCGTCTTTCACCGGAGGCTTCCACGACACGTGTATGTGCTCACGGCTCGCGTCCACCACGGCCAGCTCCACCGGAGGAGACGGAACGCCTACGAGGGAGGAGCAAGAGGAGGAGCAAGAGGAGGGACAAGAGGAGGAGCAAGAAGGAGGAGCAAGAGGAGGGACAAGAGGAGGGACAAGAGGAGGAGCAAGAAGGAGGAGCAAGAGGAGGGACAAGAGGAGGGACAAGAGGAGGAGCAAGAAGGAGGAGCAAGAGGAGGGACAAGAGGAGGAGCAAGAAGGAGGAGCAAGAAGGAGGAGCAAGAGGAGGGACAAGAGGAGGAGCAAGAAGGAGGAGCAAGAGGAGGGACAAGAGGAGGAGCAAGAAGGAGGAGCAAGAGGAGGGACAAGAGGAGGAGCAAGAAGGAGGAGCAAGAGGAGGGACAAGAGGAGGAGCAAGAAGGAGGAGCAAGAGGAGGGACAAGAGGAGGAGCAAGAAGGAGGAGCAAGAGGAGGGACAAGAGGAGGAGCAAGAAGGAGGAGAAAGAGGAAGGACAAGAGGAGGGACAAGAGGAGGAGCAAGAAGGAGGAGCAAGAGGAGGGACAAGAGGAGGGACAAGCGGAGGAGCAAGAGGAGGAGCAAGAGGAGGGACAAGAAGACGAGAGGACAAGAGGAGGAGCAAGAGGAGGAGCAAGAGGAGGAGCAAGAGGAGGAGCAAAAGGAGGGACAAGAGGAGGAGCAAGAGGAGGGGCAAGAGGAGGGACAAGAGGAGGAGCAAAACGAGGGACAAGAAGAGGGACAAGAGGAGGAGCAAGAGGAGGAGCAAGAGGAGGGACAAGAGAAGGAGCAAGAGGAGGGACAAGAGGAGGAGCAAGAGGAGGGACAAGAAGAGGGAGCAAGAGGAGGAGCAAGAGGAGGGACAAGAGGAGGAGCAAGAGGAGGGACAAAAGAAGGAGCAAGTGGAGGGACAAGAAGAGGGAGCAAGAGGAGGGACAAGAGGAGGGACAAGAGGAGGGACAAGAGGAGGAGCAAGAGGAGGGACAAGAGGAGGGACAAGAGAAGGAGCAAGAGGAGGGACAAGAGGAGGGACAAGAGGAGGAGCAAGTGGAGGGACAAGAGGAGGGACAAGCGGAGGAGCAAGAGGAGGAGCAAGAGGAGGGACAAGAAGACGAGAGGACAAGAGGAGGAGCAAGAGGAGGAGCAAGAGGAGGAGCAAGAGGAGGGACAAGAGGAGGAGCAAGAGGAGGGGCAAGAGGAGGGACAAGAGGAGGAGCAAGAAGGAGGAGCAAGAAGGAGGAGCAAGAGGAGGGACAAGAGGAGGAGCAAGAAGGAGGAGCAAGAGGAGGGACAAGAGGAGGGACAAGAGGAGGAGCAAGAAGGAGGAGCAAGAAGGAGGAGCAAGAGGAGGGACAAGAGGAGGAGCAAGAAGGAGGAGCAAGAGGAGGGACAAGAGGAGGAGCAAGAAGGAGGAGCAAGAGGAGGGACAAGAGGAGGAGCAAGAAGGAGGAGCAAGAGGAGGGACAAGAGGAGGAGCAAGAAGGAGGAGCAAGAAGGAGGAGCAAGAGGAGGGACAAGAGGAGGAGCAAGAAGGAGGAGCAAGAGGAGGGACAAGAGGAGGAGCAAGAAGGAGGAGCAAGAGGAGGGACAAGAGGAGGAGCAAGAAGGAGGAGCAAGAGGAGGGACAAGAGGAGGAGCAAGAAGGAGGAGAAAGAGGAGGGACAAGAGGAGGGACAAGAGGAGGAGCAAGAAGGAGGAGCAAGAGGAGGGACAAGAGGAGGAGCAAGAAGGAGGAGCAAGAGGAGGGACAAGAGGAGGAGCAAGAAGGAGGAGCAAGAGGAGGGACAAGAGGAGGAGCAAGAAGGAGGAGAAAGAGGAGGGACAAGAGGAGGGACAAGAGGAGGAGCAAGAAGGAGGAGCAAGAGGAGGGACAAGAGGAGGGACAAGCGGAGGAGCAAGAGGAGGAGCAAGAGGAGGGACAAGAAGACGAGAGGACAAGAGGAGGAGCAAGAGGAGGAGCAAGAGGAGGAGCAAGAGGAGGAGCAAAAGGAGGGACAAGAGGAGGAGCAAGAGGAGGGGCAAGAGGAGGGACAAGAGGAGGAGCAAAACGAGGGACAAGAAGAGGGACAAGAGGAGGAGCAAGAGGAGGAGCAAGAGGAGGGACAAGAGAAGGAGCAAGAGGAGGGACAAGAGGAGGAGCAAGAGGAGGGACAAGAAGAGGGAGCAAGAGGAGGAGCAAGAGAAGGGACAAGAGGAGGAGCAAGAGGAGGGACAAAAGAAGGAGCAAGTGGAGGGACAAGAAGAGGGAGCAAGAGGAGGGACAAGAGGAGGGACAAGAGGAGGGACAAGAGGAGGAGCAAGAGGAGGGACAAGAGGAGGGACAAGAGGAGGGACAAGAGAAGGAGCAAGAGGAGGGACAAGAGGAGGGACAAGAGGAGGAGCAAGTGGAGGGACAAGAGGAGGGACAAGCGGAGGAGCAAGAGGAGGAGCAAGAGGAGGGACAAGAAGACGAGAGGACAAGAGGAGGAGCAAGAGGAGGA
This sequence comes from Eucyclogobius newberryi, assembly GCF_026437365.1. NCBI lineage: Eukaryota > Metazoa > Chordata > Actinopteri > Gobiiformes > Gobiidae > Eucyclogobius > Eucyclogobius newberryi. Next base: position 38,599,437 of record NW_027315768.1, read on the forward strand.
GCAAGAGGAGGAGCAAGAGGAGGGACAAGAGGAGGAGCAAGAGGAGGGGCAAGAGGAGGGACAAGAGGAGGAGCAAAAGGAGGGACAAGAAGAGGGACAAGAGGAGGAGCAAGAGGAGGAGCAAGAGGAGGGACAAGAGAAGGAGCAAGAGGAGGGACAAGAGGAGGAGCAAGAGGAGGGACAAGAAGAGGGAGCAAGAGGAGGGACAAGAGGAGGAGCAAGAGGAGGGACAAGAAGAGGGAGCAAGAGGAGGGACAAGAGGAGGAGCAAAAGGAGGGACAAGAAGAGGGACAAGAGGAGGAGCAAGAGGAGGAGCAAGAGGAGGGACAAGAGAAGGAGCAAGAGGAGGGACAAGAGGAGGAGCAAGAGGAGGGACAAGAAGAGGGAGCAAGAGGAGGGACAAGAGAAGGAGCAAGTGGAGGGACAAGAGAAGGAGCAAGAGGAGGGACAAGAAGAGGGAGCAAGAGGAGGGACAAGAGGAGGAGCAAGAGGAGGGACAAGAAGAGGGAGCAAGAGGAGGGACAAGAGGAGGAGCAAGAGGAGGGACAAGAGGAGGAGCAAGAGGAGGGACAAGAAGAGGGACAAGAGAAGGAGCAAGAGGAGGGACAAGAGGAGGGACAAGAGGAGGAGCAAGTGGAGGGACAAGAGGAGGGACAAGAGGAGGAGCAAGAAGGAGGAGCAAGAGGAGGGACAAGAGGAGGGACAAGCGGAGGAGCAAGAGGAGGAGCAAGAGGAGGGACAAGAAGACGAGAGGACAAGAGGAGGAGCAAGAGGAGGAGCAAGAGGAGGAGCAAGAGGAGGAGCAAAAGGAGGGACAAGAGGAGGAGCAAGAGGAGGGGCAAGAGGAGGGACAAGAGGAGGAGCAAAAGGAGGGACAAGAAGAGGGACAAGAGGAGGAGCAAGAGGAGGAGCAAGAGGAGGGACAAGAGAAGGAGCAAGAGGAGGGACAAGAGGAGGAGCAAGAGGAGGGACAAGAAGAGGGAGCAAGAGGAGGGACAAGAGAAGGAGCAAGAGGAGGGACAAGAGGAGGAGCAAGAGGAGGGACAAAAGAAGGAGCAAGTGGAGGGACAAGAGAAGGAGCAAGAGGAGGGACAAGAGGAGGGACAAGAGGAGGGACAAGAGAAGGAGCAAGAGGAGGGACAAGAGGAGGAGCAAGAGGAGGGACAAGAGGAGGAGCAAGTGGAGGGACAAGAGGAGGAGCAAGAGGAGGGACAAGAGGAGGGACAAGAGGAGGAGCAAGAGGAGGAGCAAGAGGAGGAGCAAGAGGAGGGACAAGAGGAGGAGCAAGAGGAGGGACAAGAAGAGGGAGCAAGAGGAGGGACAAGAGAAGGAGCAAGAGGAGGGACAAGAGGAGGAGCAAGAGGAGGGACAAAAGAAGGAGCAAGTGGAGGGACAAGAGAAGGAGCAAGAGGAGGGACAAGAGGAGGAACAAGAGGAGGGACAAGAGAAGGAGCAAGAGGAGGGACAAGAGGAGGAGCAAGAGGAGGGACAAGAGAAGGAGCAAGAGGAGGGACAAGAGGAGGGACAAGAGGAGGGACAAGAGGAGGGACAAGAGGAGTTAGTTGCAGCTCTAGTTAGAGAAGGTTAGGTCTCATTCAGAGTCGGGTCCTCTGAAGCACTCACTGGTGGCGTCCTCGATGGTCAGAACCACGGTGGGCTCAGAAGGTTCTCCTACACCCGCCTGGTTCTCAGCTCGGACCTGGAACTGGACTTCTGACCCTTCGTCCACGTCAGTGACTTTGAACTGAGTTTGTCTGTCCGGAGTCTTACAACACTTGAGCCAACGAGAGCCCAGCTTCTCCTTCTTCTCTATCACATACCTGGAAGAAAGAGGTCAGGACCGGGTCAGGACAGGGTCAGGACAGGGTCAGGACAGGGTCAGGACCGGGTCAGGACAGGGTCAGGACCGGGTCAGGACAGGGTCAGGACAGGGTCAGGACAGGGTCAGGACCGGGTCAGGACCAGGTCAGGACAGGGTCAGGACAGGGTCAGGACAGGGTCAGGACAGGGTCAGGACCGGGTCAGGACAGGGTCAGGACAGGGTCAGGACAGGGTCAGGACCGGGTCAGGACAGGGTCAGGACAGGGTCAGGACAGGGTCAGGACCGGGTCAGGACCAGGTCAGGACAGGGTCAGGACAGGGTCAGGACAGGGTCAGGACCGGGTCAGGACTGGGTCAGGACCAGGTCAGGACCGGGGTCAGGACAGGGTCAGGACCGGGTCAGGACAGGGTCAGGACAGGGTCAGGACAGGGTCAGGACCAGGTCAGGACCGGGTCAGGACAGGGTCAGGACAGGGTCAGGACAGGGTCAGGACAGGGTCAGGACCGGGTCAGGACTGGGTCAGGACCAGGTCAGGACCGGGGTCAGGACAGGGTCAGGACCGGGTCAGGACAGGGTCAGGACAGGGTCAGGACCGGGTCAGGACAGGGTCAGGACCAAGGTCAGGACCAGGTCAGGACCGGGGTCAGGGCCGGGTCAGGACAGGGTCAGGACCGGGTCAGGACCGGGGTCAGGGCCGGGTCAGGACAGGGTCAGGACCGGGTCAGGACCAGGTCAGGACCAGGTCAGGGTTCAGAGTCAGGGTCAGGGTCAGGGTCCAGGGTTCAGGTTTCAGGGTTTAAGGTTCAGGGTCCAGCGTCAGGGCTCAGGGGTCAGGGTTCGGGTCAGTCGTACTTGGTGATGGGACGTCCTCCGTTGCTCTGAGGAGGCTCCCACTTCAGATCCACGTGTCTCCTGGTCACTTCCACCACGGTCAGAGCGTAAGGAGGTCCAGGCGTGGCTGAGGGCGAAGCAGAGGTCAGAGGTCAGAGGATAAAGCACAGGTCACAGGACAGAGGTCAGAGGATAAAGCACAGATCAGAGGTCAGAGGATAAAGCACAGGTCAGAGGTCAGAGGATAAAGCACAGGTCAGAGGTCAGAGGATAAAGCACAGGTCAGAGGATAAAGCACAGGTCACAGGACAGAGGTCAGAGGATAAAGCACAGGTCAGAGGTCAGAGGATAAAGCACAGGTCAGAGGTCAGAGGATAAAGCACAGGACAGAGGTCAGAGGATAAAGCACAGGTCAGAGGTCAGAGGATAAAGCACAGGTCAGAGGTCAGAGGATAAAGCACAGGTCACAGGACAGAGGTCAGAGGATAAAGCACAGGTCAGAGGTCAGAGGATAAAGCACAGGTCAGAGGTCAGAGGATAAAGCACAGGACAGAGGTCAGAGGATAAAGCACAGGTCAGAGGTCAGAGGATAAAGCACAGGTCACAGGACAGAGGTCAAATCAAATCAAATCAATTTGTTTTTGATTTGAGGTCAGAGGATTAAGCAAAGGTCAGAAGTCAAAGGTCAGAGGGTAACTCACAGGTCAGAGGACTGGGCACATGTCACAGGACAGAGGTCAGAGAAATAAGCACAGGTCAGAGGTCAAGGGTCTGAGGTCAGACATCCAACCAAATAGTCAAATACATTGATGGTGTTTACAATAATAATATGTTTTTTAAAGTGTGATACTGAGACGATCGACCCTGACCCTGACCCTGACCCTGACCCCCGAGGTCATGTAGATATATTTATGTTAGAGCAGCGTCATACAGATACACTTATGTCTTACTGAACGTGTCCTTGGCGAGCACGGCGTCCTCCAGCTCACAGAAGTCAGACGTCCCCACGGCGTTCTCAGCTGCCACTCTGAACACGTACAAAGATCCTTCGTTGAGAGGAGCCACACTGTACTTCAGCTCCTTCACTGTGGTGTCCACCGCCTGCCACGCCTTCCTCCGCACGTCACGCTTCTCCACCACGTAGTTTGTGACGGGAGAACCTCCATCGCTGCTCGGGGCCTGCCACTTCAGGTCAGCCGCCGTCTTAGAGATGCCAGCGACCTCCAACCACTGAGGAGGCGAGGGAACGTCTGAGGAGGAGAAACAAACTAATATGAGCCACTGAGGAGGAGAAACAAACTAATATGAGTCACTGAGGAGGAGAAACAAACTAATATGAGCCACTGAGGAGGAGAAACAAACTAATATGAGCCAATGAGGAGGAGAAACAAACTAATATGAGCCAATGAGGAGGAGAAACAAACTAATATGAGCCACTGAGGAGGAGAAACAAACTAATATGAGCCACTGAGGAGGAGAAACAAACTAATATGAGCCACTGAGGAGGAGAAACAAACTAATATGAGCCACTGAGGAGGAAAAACAAACTAATATGAGCCACTGAGGAGGAAAAACAAACTAATATGAGCCACTGAGGAGGAGAAACAAACTAATATGAGCCACTGAGGAGGAGAAACAAACTAATATGAGCCACTGAGGAGGAGAAACAAACTAATATGAGCCAATGAGGAGGAGAAACAAACTAATATGAGCCAATGAGGAGGAGAAACAAACTAATATGAGCCACTGAGGAGGAGAAACAAACTAATATGAGCCACTGAGGAGGAGAAACAAACTAATATGAGCCACTGAGGAGGAAAAACAAACTAATATGAGCCACTGAGGAGGAAAAACAAACTAATATGAGCCACTGAGGAGGAGAAACAAACTAATATGAGCCACTGAGGAGGAGAAACAAACTAATATGAGCCACTGAGGAGGAGAAACAAACTAATATGAGTCACTGAGGAGGAGAAACAAACTAATATGAGCCACTGAGGAGGAGAAACAAACTAATATGAGCCACTGAGGAGGAGAAACAAACTAATATGAGCCACTGAGGAGGAGAAACAAACTAATATGAGCCACTGAGGAGGAGAAACAAACTAATATGAGCCAATGAGGAGGAGAAACAAACTAATATGAGCCACTGAGGAGGAGAAACAAACTAATATGAGCCACTGAGGAGGAGAAACAAACTAATATGAGCCACTGAGGAGGAGAAACAAACTAATATGAGTCACTGAGGAGGAGAAACAAACTAATATGAGCCACTGAGGAGGAGAAACAAACTAATATGAGCCACTGAGGAGGAGAAACAAACTAATATGAGCCACTGAGGAGGAGAAACAAACTAATATGTGTCACTGAGGAGGAGAAACAAACTAATATGAGCCACTGAGGAGGAGAAACAAACTAATATGAGCCAATGAGGAGGAGAAACAAACTAATATGAGCCAATGAGGAGGAGAAACAAACTAATATGAGCCAATGAGGAGGAGAAACAAACTAATATGAGCCAATGAGGAGGAGAAACAAACTAATATGAGCCACTGAGGAGGAGAAACAAACTAATATGAGCCACTGAGGAGGAGAAACAAACTAATATGAGCCACTGAGGAGGAGAAACAAACTAATATGAGCCACTGAGGAGGAGAAACAAACTAATATGAGCCACTGAGGAGGAGAAACAAACTAATATGAGCCACTGAGGAGGAGAAACAAACTAATATGAGCCACTGAGGAGGAGAAACAAACTAATATGAGCCACTGAGGAGGAGAAACAAACTAATATGAGCCACTGAGGAGGAGAAACAAACTAATATGAGCCACTGAGGAGGAGAAACAAACTAATATGAGCCACTGAGGAGGAGAAACAAACTAATATGAGCCACTGAGGAGGAGAAACAAACTAATATGAGCCACTGAGGAGGAGAAACAAACTAATATGAGTCACTGAGGAGGAGAAACAAACTAATATGAGCCACTGAGGAGGAGAAACAAACTAATATGAGCCACTGAGGAGGAGAAACAAACTAATATGAGCCACTGAGGAGGAGAAACAAACTAATATGAGCCAATGAGGAGGAGAAACAAACTAATATGAGCCACTGAGGAGGAGAAACAAACTAATATGAGCCACTGAGGAGGAGAAACAAACTAATATGAGCCACTGAGGAGGAGAAACAAACTAATATGAGCCACTGAGGAGGAGAAACAAACTAATATGAGCCACTGAGGAGGAGAAACAAACTAATATGAGCCACTGAGGAGGAGAAACAAACTAATATGAGTCACTGAGGAGGAGAAACAAACTAATATGAGCCACTGAGGAGGAGAAACAAACTAATATGAGCCACTGAGGAGGAGAAACAAACTAATATGAGCCACTGAGGAGGAGAAACAAACTAATATGAGTCACTGAGGAGGAGAAACAAACTAATATGAACCACTGAGGAGGAGAAACAAACTAATATGAGCCACTGAGGAGGAGAAACAAACTAATATGAGCCACTGAGGAGGAGAAACAAACTAATATGAGCCACTGAGGAGGAGAAACAAACTAATATGAGCCACTGAGGAGGAGAAACAAACTAATATGAGTCACTGAGGAGGAGAAACAAACTAATATGAGCCACTGAGGAGGAGAAACAAACTAATATGAGCCACTGAGGAGGAGAAACAAACTAATATGAGCCACTGAGGAGGAGAAACAAACTAATATGAGCCAATGAGGAGGAGAAACAAACTAATATGAGCCAATGAGGAGGAGAAACAAACTAATATGAGCCACTGAGGAGGAGAAACAAACTAATATGAGCCACTGAGGAGGAGAAACAAACTAATATGAGCCACTGAGGAGGAGAAACAAACTAATATGAGCCACTGAGGAGGAGAAACAAACTAATATGAGTCACTGAGGAGGAGAAACAAACTAATATGAGCCACTGAGGAGGAGAAACAAACTAATATGAGCCACTGAGGAGGAGAAACAAACTAATATGAGCCACTGAGGAGGAGAAACAAACTAATATGAGCCACTGAGGAGGAGAAACAAACTAATATGAGCCACTGAGGAGGAGAAACAAACTAATATGAGCCACTGAGGAGGAGAAACAAACTAATATGAGCCACTGAGGAGGAGAAACAAACTAATATGAGCCACTGAGGAGGAGAAACAAACTAATATGAGCCACTGTTGCGGCGAGGGAACAGAGGGACAGAGCGACTCTGTGTATGAATGAAGTGAAAGGTTAAAGGTCACGGTGTTGTTACTCACAGAGGCGCTCCTTGCAGGCGACCGGCTCGCTGGGCTCGCTGGGCTCACTTTGGCCGGCTCGGTTTACGGCTCTCACTCTGAAGCTGTACACTTGTTTCTCCTGCAGCTCCTTGAGCGTGTGCTCAGTAAGAACAACGTCCTCAGCCACTTGGATCCAGTCGTCGGAGCCGCTCTTCTGCAGCTCCAGCACGTAACCCTGGATCTTTGCTCCACCGTCGTGTTCGGGACGAGTCCACGACAAAACCACCAGAGTCTTCCCCACATCACGCACCAGGGGCCTCCCAGGGGCCCAGGGAGGGTCTGGGGGACAAAGAGGGTCCAACCAGGTCCAAACCAGGTCTAAACCAGGTCTAAACCAGGTCTAAACCAGGTCTAAAGCAGGACTAAACCAGGTCTAAAGCAGGACTAAACCAGGTCTAAACCAGGACTAAACCAGGACTAAACCAGGACTAAACCAGGTGTAAACCAGGTCTAAACCAGGACTAAACAAGGTCTAAACCAGGTCTAAACCAGGTCTAAACCAGGACTAAACCAGGCCTAAACCAGGTCTAAAGCAGGACTAAACCAGGTCTAAAGCAGGACTAAACCAGGTCTAAACCAGGACTAAACCAGGACTAAACCAGGACTAAACCAGGTGTAAACCAGGTCTAAACCAGGACTAAACAAGGTCTAAACCAGGTCTAAACCAGGTCTAAACCAGGTCTAAACCAGGACTAAACCAGGCCTAAACCAGGTCTAAACCAGGTCTAAACCAGGTCTAAACCAGGACTAAACAAGGTCTAAACCAGGTCTAAACCAGGTCTAAACCAGGACTAAACCAGGTCTAAACCAGGACTAAACCAGGTCTAAACCAGGACTAAACCAGGTCTAAACCAGGATTAAACCAGGTCTAAACCAGGACTAAACCAGGTCTGAATCAGGTCTAAACCAGGACTAAACCAGGCCTAAACCAGGTCTAAACCAGGTCTAAACCAGGACTAAACCAGGTCTAAACCAGGACTAAACCAGGACTAAACCAGGTCTAAACCAGGTCTAAACCAGGACTAAACCAGGTCTAAACCAGGACTAAACCAGGACTAAACCAGGTCCAAACCAGGTCTACACCAGGACTAAACAAGGTCTAAACAAGGTCTAAACCAGGTCTAAACCAGGTCTAAACCAGGACTAAACCAGGTCTAAACCAGGTCTAAACCAGGTCTAAACCAGGACTAAACCAGGTCCAAACCAGGTCTAAACCAGGACTAAACCAGGTCTAAACCAGGACTAAACCAGGTCTAAACCAGGACTAAACCAGGTCTAAACCAGGATTAAACCAGGTCTAAACCAGGACTAAACCAGGTCTGAATCAGGTCTAAACCAGGACTAAACCAGGCCTAAACCAGGTCTAAACCAGGTCTAAACCAGGACTAAACCAGGTCTAAACCAGGACTAAACCAGGACTAAACCAGGACTAAACCAGGTCTAAACCAGGTCTAAACCAGGACTAAACCAGGTCTAAACCAGGACTAAACCAGGACTAAACCAGGTCCAAACCAGGTCTACACCAGGACTAAACCAGGTCTAAACCAGGACTAAACCAGGTCTAAACCAGGACTAAACCAGGTCTAAACCAGGACTAAACCAGGACTAAACCAGGTCTAAACCAGGTCTAAACCAGGTCTAAACCAGGACTAAATCAGGCCTAAACCAGGTCTAAACCAGGTCTAAACCAGGTCTAAACCAGGACTAAACCAGGCCTAAACCAGGTCTAAACCAGGACTAAACCAGGTCTAAACCAGGTCTAAACCAGGTCTAAACCAGGACTAAACCAGGTCTAAACCAGGACTAAACCAGGTCTAAACCAGGATTAAACCAGGACTAAACCAGGACTAAACCAGGTGTAAACCAGGTCTAAACCAGGACTAAACAAGGTCTAAACCAGGTCTAAACCAGGTCTAAACCAGGACTAAACCAGGCCTAAACCAGGTCTAAACCAGGTCTAAACCAGGACTAAACCAGGCCTAAACCAGGTCTAAACCAGGACTAAACCAGGTCTAAACCAGGTCTAAACCAGGTCTAAACCAGGACTAAACCAGGTCTAAACCAGGACTAAACCAGGTCTAAACCAGGATTAAACCAGGTCTAAACCAGGACTAAACCAGGTCTGAATCAGGTCTAAACCAGGACTAAACCAGGCCTAAACCAGGTCTAAACCAGGTCTAAACCAGGACTAAACCAGGTCTAAACCAGGACTAAACCAGGACTAAACCAGGACTAAACCAGGTCTAAACCAGGTCTAAACCAGGACTAAACCAGGTCTAAACCAGGACTAAACCAGGACTAAACCAGGTCCAAACCAGGTCTACACCAGGACTAAACCAGGTCTAAACCAGGACTAAACCAGGTCTAAACCAGGACTAAACCAGGTCTAAACCAGGACTAAACCAGGTCTAAACCAGGACTAAACCAGGACTAAACCAGGTCTAAACCAGGTCTAAACCAGGTCTAAACCAGGACTAAATCAGGCCTAAACCAGGTCTAAACCAGGTCTAAACCAGGTCTAAACCAGGACTAAACCAGGCCTAAACCAGGTCTAAACCAGGACTAAACCAGGTCTAAACCAGGTCTAAACCAGGACTAAACCAGGTCTAAACCAGGACTAAACCAGGTCTAAACCAGGATTAAACCAGGTCTAAACCAGGACTAAACCAGGTCTGAATCAGGTCTAAACCAGGACTAAACCAGGCCTAAACCAGGTCTAAACCAGGACTAAACCAGGCCTAAACCAGGTCTAAACCAGGTCTAAACCAGAACTAAACCAGGTCTAAACCAGGATTAGACCAGGTCTAAACCAGGTCTAAACCAGGTCTACACAAGGACTAAACCAGGACTAAACCAGGTCTAAAGCAGGACTAAACCAGGTCTAAACCAGGTCTAAAGCAGGACTAAACCAGGACTAAACCAGGTCTAAACCAGGTCTAAAGCAGGACTAAACCAGGTGTAAACCAGGTCTAAACCAGGACTAAACCAGGACTAAACCAGGACTAAACCAGGACTAAACCAGGTGTAAACCAGGACTAAACCAGGACTAAACCAGGTCTAAACCAGGACTAAACCAGGACTAAACCAGGTGTAAACCAGGTCTAAACCAGGACTAAACCAGGTCTAAACCAGGACTAAACCAGGACTAAACCAGGTGTAAACCAGGTCTAAACCAGGTCTAAACCAGGTCTAAACCAGGACTAAACCAGGTCTAAACCAGGACTAAACCAGGACTAAACCAGGTCCAAACCAGGTCTACACCAGGTCTAAACCAGGACTAAACCAGGCCTAAACCAGGTCTAAACCAGGACTAAACCAGGTCTAAACCAGGTCTAAACCAGGTCTAAACCAGGACTAAACCAGGTCTAAACCAGGACTAAACCAGGTCTAAACCAGGATTAAACCAGGTCTAAACCAGGACTAAACCAGGTCTAAACCAGGACTAAACCAGGCCTAAACCAGGTCTAAACCAGGTCTAAACCAGGACTAAACCAGGTCTAAACCAGGATTAAACCAGGTCTAAACCAGGTCTAAACCAGGTCTAAACCAGGTCTACACAAGGACTAATCCAGGACTAAACCAGGTCTAAACCAGGTCTACACCAGGTCTAAACCAGGTCTACACCAGGTCTAAACCAGGTCTACACCAGGACTAAACCAGGTCTAAACCAGGTCTAAACCAGGTCTAAACCAGGTCTACACCAGGTCTAAACCAGGTCTAAACCAGGTCTACACCAGGTCTAAACCAGGTCTAAACCAGGTCTAAACCAGGTCTAAACCAGGACTAAACCAGGTCCAAATCAGGTCTACACCAGGTCTAAACCAGGACTAAACCAGGTCTAAACCAGGTCTACACCAGGTCTAAACCAGGTCTAAACCAGGTCCAAATCAGGTCTACACCAGGTCTAAACCAGGACTAAACCAGGTCTAAGCCAGGTCTAAACCAGGTCTAAACCAGGTCTAAACCAGGTCTAAACCAGGCCTAAACCAGGTCTAAACCAGGTCTAAACCAGGACTAAACCAGGTCTAAACCAGGACTAAACCAGGACTAAACCAGGTCTAAACCAGGACTAAACCGGGTCTAAACCAGGACTAAACCAGGTCTAAACCAGGATTAAACCAGGTCTAAACCAGGACTAAACCAGGTCTAAACCAGGCCTAAACCAGGTCTACACCAGGACTCACCGATGGGGTCCTTGATGAGGACGGGGTCGGTCTCTGTGCTGGGATTTCCAGGTCCAGCCAAGTTCTCGGCAAGAACTCTGAAACGGAACTTCTTCTTGGTGGGCAAACCTTTAACCCTGTGGTTCAGAGGCAAGAGAGTTAGATACTACCCCGGGACTACACCGGGTCTGACCCCGGGTCTGACCCCGGTCAATCCCCGGTCTATCCCGGGACTCTTCACAGACCTGAAGGTCGTGTCCTTGATGGGCAGCTTGTTGCAGCGGAGCCACTTGTCACTGTCCGGGTCAAACTTCTCGACCCAGTACCCGGTGATGGGACTGCCGCCGTCCTCGTCCGGTTCAAACCAGGTCAGGGTCACTGCGTCACGAGCCACGTCTGAGGGCGTCACCCTGGAGGGGGGCCCCGGGGGGTCTGAGGAGAGAGGGAGCAGGGACTGTACCAGGACTGAAACAGGACTAAACATCCAGCCTTAGCATCATAGTTTGAGCTCTACTGTGAGTGACCGAACTGGACCAGACCGGACCAGACCGGACCGGACCGAACCAGACCGAACCAGACCGGACCGAACCAGACCGAACCAGACCGGACCGAACCAGACCGGACCGAACCAGACCGGACCAGACCCGACCGGACCGAACCAGACCGGACTGAACTGGACCAGACCGGACCAGACCCGACCGGACCGAACCGGACCGGACCGGACCGGACCGGACCGAACCAGACCGGACCAGACTGGACCAGACCGGACCGAACCGGACCAGACTGGACCAGACCGGACCGGACCAGACTGGACCAGACCGGACCGGACCAGACCGGACCAGACTGGACCAGACCGGAGCGGACCGAACTGGACCAGACCGGACCGAACTGGACCAGACCGGACCGAACTGGACCAGACCAGACCAGACCGAACCGAACCAGACTGGACCAGACCGGACCAGACTGGACCAGACCGGACCAGACTGGACCAGACCGGACCAGACTGGACCGAACCAGACCGGACCGAACTGGACCGGACCGGACCAGACCGGACCGGACCAGACCGGACCGAACCGGACCAGACCGAACCAGACCGGACCGAACCGAACTGGACCAGACCAGACCGGAGCAGACCGGACCGGACCAGACTGGACCGGACCGGACCAGACTGGACCAGACCGGACCGGACCAGACCAGACCGGACCGAACCAGACCGGACCGGACCAGACCGGACCGAACCAGACCGGACCGGACCGGACCAGACCGGACCGAACCAGACCGGACCAGACTGGACCAGACCGGACCAGACCGGACCGGACCGAACCAGACCGAACCAGACCGGACCGGACCGGACCGAACCAGACCGGACCAGACCGGACCAGACCAGACCGGACCGCACCAGACCAAGGAGTACTATCTAAAAGACATAAGGGACTGAGCTCTTACCGAAGGAGTACTTGGCGATGATGGGCGTGTGCTCGGCGGGCGCTCCGATGCCGTACTGGTTCTCAGCGCTGATGCGGAACACGTACTCTTTGAGCGCGATGAGCTTGCCGGCGGTGAAGGTGGTGTGTTTGACCGTGGCTGACAGTTTAAGCCACTCCTCTTTGTCCAGTTCACGACTCTCCACGATGTAGTTTGTGATGACGGAGCCGCCGTCGTCTCTGGGAGGATTCCACGCCAGGACGCACGACTCACTGGTGACCTCCGAGATGTCGAAGGCCGCGGGAGGACCCGGTTTGTCTGAGGAGAGACCTTAGGGTCAAGGACTGACCCGGAACTAAACCTGGACTGACCCGGAACTAAACCTGGACTCACACGGAACTAAACCTGGACTAACACGGAACTAAACCTGGACTCACCCGGAACTAAACCTGGACTGACCCGGAACTAAACCTGGACTAACACGGAACTAAACCTGGACTCACACGGAACTAAACCTGGACTAACACGGAACTAAACCTGGACTCACCCGGAACTAAACCTGGACTGACCCGGAACTAAACCTGGACTAACACGGAACTAAACCTGGACTCACACGGAACTAAACCTGGACTAACACGGAACTAAACCTGGACTGACCCGGAACTAAACCTGGACTAACACGGAACTAAACCTGGACTAACACGGAACTAAACCTGGACTGACCCGGAACTAAACCTGGACTAACACGGAACTAAACCTGGACTAACACGGAACTAAACCTGGACTGACCCGGAACTAAACCTGGACTAACACGGAACTAAACCTGGACTCACCCGGAACTAAACCTAGACTAACACGGAACTAAACCTGGACTCACACGGAACTAAACCTGGACTAACACGGAACTAAACCTGGACTGACCCGGAACTAAACCTGGACTAACACGGAACTAAACCTGGACTAACACGGAACTAAACCTGGACTGACCCGGAACTAAACCTGGACTAACACGGAACTAAACCTGGACTAACACGGAACTAAACCTGGACTAACACGGAACTAAACCTGGACTGACCCGGAACTAAACCTGGACTCACACGGAACTAAACCTGGACTAACACGGAACTAAACCTGGACTAACACGGAACTAAACCTGGACTAACACGGAACTAAACCTGGACTGACCCGGAACTAAACCTGGACTCACACGGAACTAAACCTGGACTAACACGGAACTAAACCTGGACTGACCCGGAACTAAACCTGGACTAACACGGAACTAAACCTGGACTAACACGGAACTAAACCTGGACTAACACGGAACTAAACCTGGACTGACCCGGAACTAAACCTGGACTCACACGGAACTAAACCTGGACTAACACGGAACTAAACCTGGACTGACCCGGAACTAAACCTGGACTAACACGGAACTAAACCTGGACTAACACGGAACTAAACCTGGACTAACACGGAACTAAACCTGGACTGACCCGGAACTAAACCTGGACTAACACGGAACTAAACCTGGACTAACACGGAACTAAACCTGGACTAACACGGAACTAAACCTGGACTGACCCGGAACTAAACCTGGACTGACCCGGAACTAAACCTGGACTGACCCGGAACTAAACCTGGACTAACACGGAACTAAACCTGGACTAACACGGAACTAAACCTGGACTCACCCGGAACTAAACCTGGACTAACACGGAACTAAACCTGGACTGACCCGGAACTAAACCTGGACTCAACCGGAACTAAACCTGGACTAACACGGAACT